>NC_136514.1:9142393-9219539 GCF_053919585.1 Euprymna scolopes | reverse complement strand
TAAATATTCATAAATATACATAAATATACATAAATATACATAAATATACATAAATATTCATAAATATACATAAATATACATAAATATACATAAATACACTAAATATACATAAATATACATAAATATACATAAATATTCATAAATATACATAAATACACTAAATATACATAAATATACATAAATATACATAAATATTCATAAATATACATAAATATACTAAATATTCATAAATATACATAAATATTCATAAATATACATAAATATTCATAAATATACATAAATACACTAAATATACATAAATATACATAAATATACATAAATATTCATAAATATACATAAATATTCATAAATATACATAAATACACTAAATATACATAAATATTCATAAATATACATAAATATTCATAAATATACATAAATATACATAAATATACATAAATATACATAAATATACATAAATAGACTAAATATTCATAAATATACATAAATATACATAAATATACATAAATAGACTAAATATTCATAAATATTCATAAATATACTAAATATACATAAATATACTAAATATACATAAATATACTTTATATTCATAAATATACTAAATATACATAAATATAATAAATATACATAAATATACTAAATATTCATAAATATACATTAATATACATAAATATACATAAATATACTAAATATTCATAAATATTCATAAATATACTAAATATACATAAATATAATAAATATACATAAATATACTTTATATTCATAAATATACTAAAATATACATAATTGCTTCTCCTACATATACTAGTTCATTTGTTGTTTTTATTTTATTTATACGGTAAATTAGATCACTTGCTTCATTGTTTCATTGATTAAATATGATATTTGAACGCAATTTGACATTTAATACACTCATAGCTAATTCATAGATACTATAATGATATTAGTTTTCAATTCTATTATCTGTACTACCGATCTTTCTTCACATACTGAACATTAAATAAATGCTAAAAATTGATACCCAAGATTTTATATCTATTAATGAAATGTGTGTACATGAAATTATGTATATATATATATATATATATATATATATATATATATATATATATATATATATATAAGTGAATGTGTGTGTGTACATTTCCCTACGCAATAACTCTGTCAATGTTTAGTCTACAGACTCGAAATTTGATATGCAGGGTACTGGCCAGAGATTTGGGGGGTAAGGGGTAAAAGTTCAACGATTTGACCTTTGAGAACTCTACCAAACTCCTCCAACAATTTTGGGTCTATACACTTGAAATGTTGGATATAGGTTCCTTGGACATGGATCTAACTTAATAACTCGATATGAGCCCAAAACAACAAATGTTAAGGGGTAATAATAGGGCTCCAAGTTAAAAAAAATTTATCACTTTTTTTTTTGCTTAACATCCACCTCGAAATACCCGGGCAACGCCGGGCACTCACGCTAGTATATCTATAAAAGTGAATGTGTATGTATGTCTGTGTGTGTATTCGTGTGTCTGTGTGTGTACATTTCCCTACGCAATAACTCTGTCAATTTTTAGTCTACCTACTCGAAATTTGATATAAAGGGTACTGAGATTAGGAAAAATCGATGTGACCGGCTTTCGGCCAGAAATTTAGCGATTAAGGGGTCAGCGTTCAACGATTTGACCTTTCAGAACTCTACCAAACTTCTCCGACAATTTTGCGTCTACCCACTTGAAACTTTAGATATAGGTTTATTGGACATGGATCTAACTTAATAACTTAATTTGAGCCCAAAACAATAGATTTTAAGGGGTCATAATAGGGGTCAAATTTTAAAAAATTGACCACTTTTTTTTGCTCAACATACACCTCCAAATACCCGGGCAACGCCGAACACCCATGCTAGTATATATATATATATATATATATATATATATATATATATATATATATATATATATATATATATAAACTGTGTCAATCGCTTAATTGTAGATTTGTTAAATATCAATATTTCACTAAATATACGCCACACAAAAATGAAAATTGCATCATCAACTGACTGTTTCAAAGTTAATTATTTTCCAAAATTTAATTCAAATCCCTACAATATTCTTGAAGTTATGACATTTTATTTATTATCAACTATTTTATACTGTCCATCGCTTTATTGCATGTCTTTTAAACTGCCAAAAAAGGGCCGATTAACGGTTATCGAAAAGGACAGTATTGTTGCTGGACTCTCAGAATGATTGTTCATCAAAGATTTAGCTACGGAGCTGAAAAAGCATCCAAGAACTTTGGCTTCATTCGTGAACAACCCCAACACCAAATCCAGAAATGATAAGGACACCAGAAGGAACCTTTCACATCGTGATATTCGGAAAATTCGTTGGAAAGTCAACCGAAGCCCAAACAGCACCAGTGCTTCATTTTTGCAAGAGCTGGAATCGCTCCATGATTCAGACAGGCCCGATGTAATATGTTGAATGAGATAACAAAAAACATAAAAACTATTCCAAGAGCAAAAACATAGAGAAAAATGAAAGGCTTTTGCATAGAATTACATGAAAATGGTTTCCAACGTGTCCTATTTACATTTATTTAAGGCTTAACACCGAAGATGTGCTTTTCTCATTATCCCTTCACAGAGAAAATTAATAAAAAAATAAAGTTCGCGTGATAAGACATTGTATTTCTGTCCTAAAACAACGTTTTAAGAGACCTGCAATAAATCGATGGACAGTGGAAATTCCACGATAAAGAATAAAATGCCATAACTTTGTGAATATCGCATGAATTTTAATTGGGACACAACTAACTTTAAAGCAGTTGTTTAATAATATAATTTCCATTTTGTTGTGACGTATATTAAGTGAAATATTGATAGTTTACTAATTTGCAATAAAGCAATTGCCATAGTGTATATATATATATATATATATATATATATATATATATTGATAGTTTACTAATTTGCAATAAAGCAATTGCCATAGTGTATATATATATATATATATATATATATATATATATATATATATATATATATATATATATGTATATATATATGCAGGGTGACCCAAAAAACGGGCCCCAACTTTACTTAGGCCTCGTTTCTTAGTATTTTGTCCGAATGAAATGAAACTTTGATCATAACTAGTTTATTATATTCAAAACATCAAATCAAAACACTAGGGTCTTTGGCCTTTTTTTCTCCGTTCTACAGCATATGTTCTTGATGACCTTCATTTACCTTTTTTTTTTTTTGGTCACCCTATATATATATACATATACATATATATATATATATATATACATATATATATATATGACGCGACGCTGTGGCAGGTTACGTCATTTATAAAGAATATGGTTTCGACTTGAAAACGCTAGTAATATATACATACATATAAATATATATATATATATATATATATATATATATATATATATATATATATATATAGTGGACTCTCTCGTCAGTTTCGATGTGTAACAACTAAATATATCGGAAATCAACACAGATGATTTGTTTATAATGATGAAAGCTTTGTGTAGAACCATCCACACTTTTTGGTATTATTGCTAATCCTTTGTTGCTGCAGATGATTGCCACGGCACAGAGTATACAATAGACCGCATGTTTTTACATCAGTTTCCTTCTCCTAGATACATGTCTTAACGAAGACTGGGGGTGAATCTCTCCCAACGAATTTATGTATGTACCGCGGCATGTGTGTGTGTGTGTGTGTGTGTGTGTGTGTGTGTGTGTGTGTGTGTGTGTGTGTGTGTGTGCGTGAGAGAGAGATGAATATCGATAATACTAAATTGCATGTTTAGAATCCTCTATTACACAGCTTTGATTCTTGAAAATAGTAAATAAATAAAGGTTTAAAACTTATAAGGACTTAAGAATGTTGTCGAATGTAGAGAGACATGCCTAATTTGTGTGTAATATCAATGTTGAAATTTAATGCAAATCTGAAATAATTTTTTTTTAAATGAAATGTCTCTCTCATAATATCTCTCTTCATATCGGGTAATGGGTATATTTACACACTCCATTTTGTCGCATTCCCAGCAGAACCCTTAAACTAGATATCAGGTGGATTACGCTCTTTACTTTTGTGTTGTAAAGCTTGCCATAGCTAAGACCACTCACCATTATAAAATCTACGAATTTAGCGATGCAGATGCTGCCACAAATCGAATCCTGACAAACCAGTTTTCTTATAGGTGCACGAAGACGTTGCTGCAAGCAACGTTATTTCTTACAACAATCCTTATAGATACTCGAAGACATATATACAAGGCGCCTCCTTTCTTACGAGAAGGATTTTTATAAAAAGTGTCTACAAGTCACTTTATTTTCGTACAAGACTACTCATAGAGATGCCAGTACGTATGAAACCACCGCATTCGAAAGACAAATTACCTGCTGTAGATGATGAGATGTTTATAAGTAATGTCCTTACGAGGTGCCTTCAATAAGTTTGCAGACCCTTTCGTATGAGCTCTTTAATCGATAGTACTCCCATGAAACTCTAGTGCCCTTCGCAGTAATCGCTCCTGGCTGCAATGCACTTTCTGTACCATTCCGACAACTTCTGGAAGGCCTCATAGAAGTCCTCTTCTGTGAGCTTGTAAATAACTCTCATCACAGCCTATTTCATCTCTTCAATTGTCTCATACCGACAGCTTCTAAGGTTTTCCCCAAGCTAAGGGAATAGCCAAACGTTAAAGGGGACAAGGTCTGGACTATAGGGAGGATGAGAGACAGTTTTCATGTCGATTTTGGTCAAATAGTTTGGTCTTCTTTGAACGCCCTTGGGACGCGCAAATCTTCCGCGTCTTCAGTTCCTCGCAAATAATTAGCGTAGTTCCCGCACTGACATCAAACTGGACACTGATTGTGTCGATAGACATACGACGGTATTTATTTATGAAATTTATAATTTTGCCAATCAACTCTGCTATTCTGACTCACACACCTCTCATCATCTCTCACAGACTCCCTGCTTCCCTTGAATTTCTTATGCCACTAAAACACTGATGCTTGATTCATGCAAGATGTTACGAAAGCAGTCTGACTCATTCTATACGTGTCTGGTGCATTGTTTCCATGTTTAAAACAGGATTTTATTGCATATCGTTCTTCTAAAGTGCCCTCACTCCCAGATTGCACTCTTGAAATTCACCACCTGTGAAAATCAGGCTTTAGTATGCTGTCATTCAATTGATGGTGCAGCTGTTCATTTGAACCTGAAATCATAAAAAATGGTCAGTCATCTCATTATATGTATAGCAATAACATACTAAGTATGTACTGATTGAATAATATGACAATCTTAAATGCCTGTACAAAAAAGCCTGGAAACATATTGAAAGCACCTTGTACAAGACTTCTCATAGAGGCGCAAAGACACATTTGTTTTAGGATTTCTCATAAAAATTATAAGACGTAACTAGAAATCGCCTTCTTGCCCATGACGCTTCTTATAAAGGTTCTATGCCGTATATCCAAGCTCCTTCCTTTTAAACACGTAGTATAGCAGTCCAGGCTATGTCCACGAAATCAGTACAAATGCGGTGCGGTTGTGGAATTATTTCATCTGTCGGACTGTAGTATTTGTTCTTTATAGTTCCTGCATGGCACTCCTGCGGTATGATATAGTTCAGAACTAATTACAATAATCGCCGTCAGCGTCGTAGCTACTCAGACACTTTTTTCAGAGTACACATGAGCACTGACTTACTCTTAAAAACTCCCAGACTTATGGCATATCTTCCTACGGTGGGAGAGAAGTATTTCGAACTTTTGATTTTTTTTAATTAATATATGCTGTAGGGTCGTTTTTCAACATGCTTATAGACAATAGGTTTCTGCTTTACGGAACAGAATTGAATGCACATTGCGAATGGCTGACTGAATACAACTTTCAATACACAACCAACGTTTTAACAAGATGTCGAATCACTCTTGATATTATTTTCTCTTCGTAACTGAAATACATCGGCATGGTTGATTATTCTATATCGTGTTCACATGCGAAATACTTAAGGAAAGAAAAATGCAGACAAAGTGGATGTCCTTTCCAATCATGTGTAAGTTTCGGAAAAAGTCACGTTCGCAAAGAAAAAAAAGATGTAAGTGAAATATGAGAGGGTGAGACAAGCCCAAACTCCTCATTAAATATGGAAAAACATGTCGCGTTGATCCAAACGCAATAAAGCGAGAAAAGGCAGAGTGAGAGAAAGAAAGAGAGAGAACCATGTTTCTTCATAAAAAGAGTTGGACACCCTGAGAAGTTGAAAGTACGAATATAAAAACACACAAAAAATATAAATTCTATTATACAGTGGTGAGCGTGATTGAATAGGTGTAAGATCGCCTGATTGCTGACTGAACATATCACCTTATAAATAAACTATCATAGAGTAAAACAACTATCCAATAAAAGATCTACACCTACAAATATACCAGCGCAAGCACACATATAGTATGGCATAGATGTTCAAATTTTGAGGTTTTCAGACTTAATTCGTGAGAAAAGTTTCGGTCTTATAATCTAATCCTGCCCAGATGTGACAACTTTATTCAATTCTAGGGCGTACCTGGCTCTAATACAGATAGGGATCACATAAGCAGTGAAGTACCTGCTGGAGTAGTAGAGTGATCCAACCATTTTTCCAGCGATCTTTCCAACAGATTTAATGTATGTGTTCCAGTACAGATCAGGAGTGAAGGTCAGTCCCAGAATACGAGGAACTTCTATAAGACGAGAGCCATTCATTCCAATTTGGGCGTGATGGGATTCAGAGCGATTGTGATGAAAAGAGAGGAACTTGGTTCTCGATGCATTAAAATAAACCAACCATCTTTTTTTCCCTATTTTGAAGATCAGAGGAGAGAGAATCATAAAGACCTTGTTCACTGCTGGCCTTTGAAGTGTTGCCATAGATTGTGGTGTCGTCCACGAATGATTTATGAATGTGATTTGGGAGATCATTGAAAAATAGCAGTAAGAGAGTTAGGCCCTGGATGGAATCTTCAGGGACGTTAATATTATGAGTTCCTGATGTTTTCCTATCAACGACTATACTTATCAGCCTATCGGAGAGGAATGAGTAAAGAACTGAGAGAATATTTCCAACTGTGCACTTATTGCCCCTATCGACATACGATGATCCTTATCAATGAATTTCTTTATTTTGCCAATCAAATGTGGTGTTCTAACTTCCTTAATAGTCCTACACCTCTCATCATCCCTCACAGACTCCTTGCCTTCCTTAAATTTCTTATGCTACTCAAAAACGGATGCCCAATTCATGCAAGATGATAAAAAAGCAGTCTGAAGCATTCTATACATTTCTTTGGCATTTTTTACAAGTTTAAAACAAAATATTATTGCATATCATTCTTCTAAAGTGTCCTCACGTCCATATCGCATTTTCAAAATGACTATAAAAGTATTAGAAGTGTGAAACATTCGTTGATCCTCATTCCGCCCGGGGCAACATCAGAACTCCCTGCTAGTATATATATATATAATTTATTTTTTTTGAAAGAGAAATCCAGCTGAGTGCTCATTTATAAGGAAAATCCGAAAATAAGAGCGTATTATATTTCGTTTACAGATAGTTTTAGATGAAATAAGTCATTGGTACCGTCGATTTCACACCCGAGAATTAGGAACTGTTTTAGATACCCATAGCAATCTCTCTTTAACCAATACTCATCTCATTAATCATTAAAGAGATCAGTATTGGCTGAAGAGAACTTGATATGGGTATCTAAAACGGTTCCTAATTATCGGGATTGACACCGACGGCACCAATGAATTATTTTATCTTAAATTTTCTGTAAACAATATATATATATATATATATATATATATATATATATATATATATATATATATATATATTTAAAGCTGAATGTGTGTGCGTGTGTGTGTGTGTGTGTCTGGTCACGAATAGGCTCCTATATGGTTGACTATTATAGAAAACTGATCACATATAATGATAGAAGATGTATCAAGACACAAAAATGGGTATGTTTGATCTGGAAGAACGGTGGTTCATTAAAATTGTGGGGTCTGCGTTCGCGCCTAGTCCACAAAGTATGGAAATAAAAAAAGTAAAAATGAAAAAAAAAACGTTTACAAGTGGTTTTGATATAGATGTACATAATGATAATACTTTGATAAGTATGTTTTAACTTAAATAGGGATGGTTTAATAAAATTGTGGGGTCTACGTTCGCGCCTGGCTTCCATAGAATGGAAATAGGCACAAACTTTAATAAAGACTTTTCATATCTATCTTACCTCCATAGAATGGAAATATGTCACAAAGTTTAACAAGTTTTTTTTTATATATATCCACAGAATATTGTGGTAAGTGTTTCAGTGTGAACAGGTATGGTATAATAAATTATGGGGTTTACCTATTTTATTTTTACTTTCATCATATTTTGCTTTGGTTTTGATACCCCCAAATTCGAAGCTATCTCTGTAAAACCCTTCCTTTTCATAACCTATCATACTTTCATAAATCAGAGTCCATTTTCTGTAGGCTGTTTTTTGAACCCAGTCAACGACGAGTACTTTTGCTAGGATATATATATATATATATATATATATATATATATATATACTAGCAGAGAGACCTGATGTTGCCAAGGATTGAATGATGATCAATAAATGTTTAAAACTCCCACGTTTTTATTGTCATCGAATATGATGATATCTCCGTCCTTTTTTGTTTTTGATAGATTGGGATTCATCGCAGTGCATCGGGAGGAAGCTTCATGCCTCTTCCCACATTGTCTTAGTTCACAGCACATTGTCGTTCAAATTTTACTGTACAGAACCTAGTGTAGAATTTATATAATTATGTTTTATATATAACGGCGTTGCAGGGGACCGTATAAAATGAGAAAAATGGAGTTACTTTTAAACATATCTTAGGACAGAGGAATTTTTTATGTCTCTGTATCATTTCCTATCTCGAGCAAAAGAATATTTTACTTACCCTAGGACGGGTATTACACAACACATTATGAAATAATTGTAACTTCCCTAGGACAGGTCATTTACAGAACGTATATGAAATAATTTTACCTTCCATAGGACGGGTAATGTGCAACACATGTTTAAAATAATTTTACATACCCTCGGACACATAATGTAAATACATATATGAAAAAATTTAACGTACTCTTGACAGGTATTTTACCACAATGTACATGATTTTTAGGATGTGACAAAAAACACTCAGAATTACTTGATCAGTTCACGTAATTTTTGGCATGTGGCAAGTAAGCAATCAGCATTACTTGATCAATTTATCTGCCTTTTGGAATGTGACATATAAGAAATCAACATAATTTCGTCAATGTACGTGATTTTTGGAATGTGACAATTAAGCACTCAGTATTACTTGATCAGTTGACTTGATTTTCGAAATGAGACAAATAATAACTCAGCATTACTTGATCTATTTAGGTGATTTTTGGAATGTGATAAATAAGCACTCTACATTACTTGATCCATTTTTCTGATTTTTGGAATAAGGAGATTTTAAATGTGATTTGTAATTATAACTTATGTAAGTGTTCTGCATTATACATATTTTAAGTCATATCATGTCTTGTCTGGACCGACTTTTATCAAAGATTTCAAATGGCTTCATGCCTTTGAAAAAATTCAAGTGGCTTCATTTGTTGTCTGGACCTACTTTCATGAAAAATTTCAAATGGCTTCATTCCATGTCTGTAGCAATTTCCATAATAATTTAAGTAGTTGATTCCCTGTCGGGAGCGATTTCCATTAAAAAAAAAACTCAACTGGCTTCATGCATTGTATGTGGAGATTTCCATAAAAAATTTCAAGTGGATTTTATATATAAAAAAAATTAAGTGGTTTCATGCCTTGCTTGAGCGATTTCCATAAAAAATCCAAGTGGCTTCATGTCTTGTCTAGATCGATTTCCATAAAAAATTCAAGTAGCTTCATGTCTTGTCTAGAGCGACTTTCATAAAAAATTCCAGTGACTTCGTGTCTTGTCTAGAGCGTTTATCATTAGCAATTTCAAGTGGTTTCATGCCTTTTCTGGAACGAATTTCCCTAAAACATTTCACGTGGCATCATGCCTGGTCTGAAGGTACTTTCAAAAAACAATTTAAAGTGGTTTTATTCTTTGTCTGGAGCGACTTTCATTAAAGATTGGAAGTTGCTTGATGACTCGTCGAGAGCGACCTACATAAAAATTTTTCATGTGGTATCATGCCGTATCTGGAGTGATTTCCAAAAACCATAACAAATAGGAAACATTACTTTTGGAATGTCTCTCGTATATTTGATAACTTCATCTGCTTAGGAAGATCCATAGACAATTAAAAAAATAGGACGCATTACTTTTGGAATGCGTCTTATACGTATATACCACAATCACGTTGACACACCGGTTCTCACCAGATCACTGACGTTAAGCAACGTTGAGCCTGGCCAGTACCAGATGGGTGACCATTCGAGAAGGCTATGCGATATATATATATATATATATATATATATATATATATATATATATATATATATATATATACGAATGTATATTAGCAAGGCTCCATGCCATTGTTTTCATATGGACCAACTTATGATCAGTAATTATTATTTTATGAGAATTTGTTTCAATAAGAAAAAAAATCACGACTAAACTAGAACGTAATTATTACAAATAATAAGCAGCCTAAATATTACACATAACAAACCCTGTAAAAAAAAGCACCTTAGACATTCGAGGACATTGCAAAATCCTTATTCAATTTCTCTTCTTACATATGTGCATATGCGTGCGCGCGTACGCGCGTGCTAAATAATGTGATATAGTTTTAAATTGAAGTGTCGAACAGACTTCTACTTATAATTTGGATATACTCTGTGATTGACGGCGTATGACCCCTGGAGTCAGGTAAAACCTTACATTGGAAATAGATTATATTGGTTAGAAGAATAGTCGATTTCATAAGCTATGTATTTTCTCTTTTAGCACGAGAAAAACAGATTATTCTATAAATATTTAAATATATTGAATGACCCAAAAGATTCGATATCTTTAAACTCAACAATTAGATTTTGGCTGAGAAAGAAACTGTTACATACAAATAAACACACATACACAAATGCGCTATTATAATAGTATAGTGGATTTCTGACATTTTAGTAAATCTGAAAGAATACAATAAAAAGGTTTAAGTTTAAACAAGATGGACGCCCGGCGTTGCCCGGTCATACAGTACGCTTAAACATGATATTTTAATTTATGCAGATTGCATATGTATTAATTAAGAATCAATCCTCTGGTGAATATTATATATTACAAGGAATAATTTGCCCAGTGGACTAATTCGTAAAATAAATAAATAATAATGATAATGTCGCTCATTCAATTTCGTCTGTGAATTTTTTCAATATCACATCAACTGATACCTAGGTTTGACGATCTTAGAAATAATCTTTCTTCTCTTATAGATACAAAAAAAAATCTGTAATGTAAAATATTCCCCTGTGATTTTTTTTTAATCTAAAGGAGAAGTAAGACCATTTTACACATTTTCGGATAAATTTCTGTACAAAGCATATCTAAGAACACCGCCAGAAATATAAATTACTTTTCTGTAAAATTTGGAAAAGATAGACTCAGCCTTTTCGGAAATCTATGGGATAGGAACTCACACACACACACACACACACACACACACACACACACACACACACACACACACACACACACACACACACAAACACACACACACACACACATCAACACTTTTTGGTATTGCTGCAATGACTGCCACAGGACAGAGTATGCAGTAGACCGCAGGTTCTTAGATTATATATATATATATATTTTATCTTATTGCTCTGTTTACCACATTGAGCTCTCATACCCGGATTTCCTCTGGATTTATTCCATTATAACACTATATGTATATATATATATATATATATATATATATATATATATATATATATATATATATATATATAATACAGCACCTGGTATAACTGTATATATTTATATGTATGTATATATGTATATATATATATATATCTATATGTGTGTGTATATATGCATATATATGTATATATCTGTATATATCTGTATACACACACACACACACACATATATATACATACATACATATGTGTGTGTGCGCGCGTGTAAGTATACAATGACATTTTCAATTCCAATGATCAATCCTCGATCATATTTTGATTTGACTGATTGAAAAGAATATAAAATTTAACTTTTAACCATAATTTTCGCCGAAACAAAAACTAAGAATAAATTCATAATTGCCAGGAGATTTCGCTTAACAGGTTATGCAGCGGAATATCCTTAGAAAAAAAACATAAAAGACAGTTTTATTTATTTGCCACAGAAAACTGTTGTTTACAGAAACTTTAAAATGTATACATAGATAATCAGTAATTATATAATCAATTATAATTAATTATAAGTAATTATAATTAATTATAATTAATTATAAGTAATTATAAGTAATTATAATTAATTATAAGTAATTTTACCTAATTATAATTAATTATGATAAATTATAATTATTTTGGGTTTGTACTTAGTTGTCCGTTGTCTAAATAAAATAAAAATATTAATACACACCTAGTCATTGAACTTGAAAATATGATGCGCTGTTTTTGAATGTTAATATACGTAGTACTTTTGCGGCGAACTGTTCTGGTAAATATTTTTATACACATACACACCCACTCAAATATATAAACACTTTTATTCAATAAGTATTGTTTGTATGCAGCAACATTGCTTATAACAGTCTTTATCAGATGATGACTCGGGTTTCAGGCATGGTTTCAGGACCGAAAAATCATTATCATTTGCCCAGAGTGCCCAGCAATATCTCACGATACCATCAGAATTCATTGGATTGTTGTCATTCTGTATGATGCCAATAGAGCCTTGTCTTGTATTTCTTTATGTATTTTTTTATCTGACAGAGAAAGACCAAGATTATTCAAGAATGTGAAGGTTGAGTTCGTAATAAATCCTTGGCATCCGACTTCGATAGGAAATACATTGTTTTTTTCAGCCATAGTTGATATATTCTTCTCGTAGATCTTCATATTTTTCTAACTTAAGCTGGTGTTCCAAGTCGAAATTCTCCTCAAATGAAACCATTAATTTAACAACCAAATAATTTTTTAACGGACCAAATATTTTGAGCTATTTTATTTTTATCTTTATTTCACATTGTCATGAACAATAGAGCAGGCAATATAATGTGTTTTTTTTACATGTAATAAGTAAAGTAGATGTTACATGTCTTGTTTGTCTTTTTACAACCGTCTAATTGGTTGCAAGTTAACCTCAGTAACACACACCTCTACCCATTCCTCTTTTAAACCTCTTAATATCCTTTATACATCCTTCTATCTGTTACCCTTTTCTTTTTCTTAATCTACCGTGGTTTTTAACTCTTCTAATCCCTAGTAGATATCACCCTCAGCTTTATTATTCCCACTTTCACTAACTTCGCCGCCATCAATTTCTACTATAGTTTTTAGTCTGCTTATTATCACCACTAAATCTTTTAACTAAATTTCTTACTTCAGCTTATTAGTAGTTTGAAACTCAAATATTTTATATAATGTTTTAGTGGGAATTCATTATTGAAATCCCTATTATTTATATTAATTTATTTATTGCGGACTATTATTCTCATCTTTATTAGTTGTTGTTTTTTTTACGACGTTTCGGCCAACTATTCCTCTGGCCTTCGTCAGGTGGTAACCGCGACGGATAGGAACTTCGAATCTCCTTCGGGGCCGTGGCGCAGTTGAATCTCTACGGTTCCAGATGAGCATTGTCTGAAGATAGCGGTTTCAATCCTACCCAGAACCGGTCAGAGGCTTACTTGGCCAAAACGTGATGAGACGACAACAACTACGGATGGCGGTTATTGCTGAGGATGCAATTAGGAGATTCGAAGTTCCTATCCGTCGAGGTTAACACCTGATGAAATCGAGAGGAATAGTTGGCCGAAACGTCTTGAAGTAACAACTAATAAAGATGAGAATAATAGTCCGCAATAAATAAATTAATTCAAATATTTTAATTTTTAATTCTACCCTTACTAACACAGAATTGTATTTTTTTAAAATTATTATTATTTTTAATCGATATTTTATTTTATACTTAACTTTTATATCCATAATTACATCATGTTTTAACTCTTACTTATTTGATAGATGCTTATTTCCATTTTATTTCCATAATTATTATTACCCTTTATTTTACACGTTATGCTTAATTTTGTTATTGTAATTATTACTTACTAGCAGGACCCGTGGAAATTCCACGGTAGTTAAAATCTTTTAAAACACATCAGTAAGAAATTCCTTATTGTTATATTACAAAAATGAACGTATGGAAGCAAGTAGAACAAAGAACTTTAGTTTAAACTTTTATTGAAGGTGAATGCGATCGTAACTGATGCTGTTGATATTGTCAGGAAGTGCAGGTGATTATTGAGGCGGTGACAGGGACGTCGATCAGCTGTTTGGAGTGAGAATAGTGGTCAGTAAGCAGGTTCTTGGGAGTCAGACTGTGAATTAAAAAAAAACTGTGTGACATTGTTGACATCGATTTTGTGCAAGTTCTGATGACCCCAAGTTGTTTAATATTTCAGGACATCTTGGATTACATGTATAGGTAAGGAATAGGTCTGGTTTTCCATATTTACAGCAAACTGCCATTGCATCTTGATACAGTTATTAAAGATTCCTAGGACTTCCTGTAAATGAAGATGGTAGAATAACTGGTACACCAGAATCGCCATCTTCATTCCTTGCTAAATGATCCATTAAGCCAGAATATTGAGCAGCTCTTGGTTGACTTTTAATGAAGTTAAATAAGCAACCGTAAACTTTTACATATGCAATAGACTTTTCTATTTATTTTGAATTTTATTCAATGAAGATTTGGAAATTCACAACTATTTTTTAAGTCGAATTATTGATATAGATTTCAATTAATGCATCACAACTTCCTGATAATATAAATAGAACACTTTGAATTTTCTGTACAAACGTTTTTTCCATAAAAACATTGTAATCTGTTATAATATTCGGATTCTTGTGTATTACATGAATATAAAATGAAGTGTTTCTGTAAATCTTACGAAGCACAGTTAAATTTTGATTTTTCGATAATCAAAATGATGTGAGGTAGGTTGTACCTATCAAATTTATGTCAATGTTATATAATTAAGTAAAGTCAAACAAACTGTACACTATTTTTTCATCAAATTATGAATTTTAAATATAAGGAAAGCAATTAAAAAATTTTTTTTTGCCAAAATCATATTTACATCCAAGTTAATTTTTAGATTCCATAGCTGTTCCGGATTGTTTTCATAACACTTCACGGTAAACAATATTCTTAGTATATGTTACACCACGCTTTCTTCCCTGATTATCATCTCTGTGCAGTTGCATTACCTTAAATTTCACACTGTGCTTAGATCGAGCTCTTGAACATGCCACATACAGTTGACCATGAGAAAATACAGGTTGTTGAAGATATATACCAACCTTATCCAAAGTTTGGCCTTGTGCTTTATTGATTGTCAGTGAATATGCTAATTGTATTGCAAACTGTATCCGATGAAATGCAAACGGAACATTTGTATCACTTGGCTTTAACTTAATTCTTGAAATGATAACTCTGGAACCTCTATTAGATCCATTATTTAAAATAGCAAAGATGCTGTTTTGATGACATTCTTTTATTTTCATCCTAGTTCCATTACAAAGTCCTTGATTTATGGATAAATTTCGCAGTTGCATTACTATTGCCCCTATTTTCACATTAAGTCGGTGAGATGACATTCCAGATGGAGTTAATGAATTTATGAACTCGATAGGATAATTTTGAAGTTCAGCATCATCATCGGAGCTGTAATCTGTACTTAAATATGTATTTATGCCTCCGGGAAGATTATTTAGAATTTCTACATTTACTGTTAAACATTCTGTATTTTTTGGAGTTATGATGATTCTATTTTTCATTTCTTGAGGGCTGCAATCAAATATTTCTGAGATTAGAGAACCATTACATACCGAATCATCAGGAACATCTATGGCATCTACAGGAACGTCATTAAGACTGCTCGTTAGTGTACCATTACTAAGATGAAGGAGCCATCTACAAAACTCCTGTTCATTTATGTTAGTTCTGACGTTTTGTGTTAGTTGTAATTGACTGAAATGATGCCACAATGGGCATCTTTTAAGACAGGTGTCTATAATAGATGTAGGTGATCCATGTGGCACTACTCGCAAAATTTGCCTGAAGTCACCTCCAAGTATGAGGAATTTTCCACCAAATATTTTATCGTTACCCATTATATCTTGTAAACATCTATCTATAGCAAGAAGTGCATGATTAGGTATAATAGAGGCTTCGTCTATGATGAATACCATTATCTTTCTCAACAAAGAAGCATGCTCTGATACAGGAGAAACGTTACAGACACTGGTTTCTGTCAGAGGTACAGGTAGTTTGAATATACTGTGGAGTGTTTTCCCTGGAGTTAGCATTGCAGCAATGCCACAGTGGCGGTTACAGTACTGCTGGGGGTGAAGTAATCATATAACATGTTGAATAAAAAGGTTTTTCCTGATCCGGCTGGGGCATCTAAATACAAGCAATTGTTGTGTGGGGCTACTTTTTCAGTTGCCACGACAGGCTTGATTATAGTATTAAAGACCTCTAATTGTTCATTGTTTAACAGTTCAACATTAGGCCCGTTTGTATTTCGAGTCATATTATCTATTGGAGGATCACCTGTTGGTTCAGGTAAACCCATTGCCTGGCAAGAAGAACCATGCTCATAAAATATTGCTTTTATCAAATGAATAACTGGGGGATATGTATATACACTGGCCCCTGCCCTTTGCGGCCCGGCCGACAAGATCAAAGTGTAGTATCTGTTCCAACAGATACTGCAAGCAAAGACCATATGTGGGGGTAACCCCACATATCTACCTTGGTCAATGTAAGGGCAACCCTTCATACCAACAGTTCCTATCAAACTCCCATTTCCCACTCATCGGGAGCTGATCCCCATTCCCCCTCTCTCTCTTCACATTAAAAAACGGCCTTGTGCCTAATTTGCTCAGTTGGGAAGCAAATAAATACAAACTGGGGGATATGTATAATATATCCACCAGTCCAGTAGTCCACTACACTTTACCGTAAAATTCGGCTAAAACAATTGTTGACGAATTACCTCCTTTGAATCGATATTGTCTGCTTGTGACAATTGAAGCGAAAGCCTTATTAGGTATTAAATGCTAAAACATTTTAATACAGCTGGCTAATTGGCTATAAAGTAAGTTATTCCGAACTTTGATCTAACATTTTAATTAAAAAAAAAGCTTAACATTTTCTTGTATCTTTTTTTTTATATTAAGAAAAATGTAAGCATCACGCTGAAATAATAAAAATGCCATTCTTAATAAGGGGAGAGGGTTTGACTATTCTAAACGTTCACCTAAATAACCATTTAATGAAAAAAATGTTTAAAATGTTCTTGTATCTTTTTTATAATTTTTGTTAAATAAGAAAAATCAATAAACTTTGATAACACTATTGTAAGAATCATGCTGAAAGCCATTCTTAATATGGGGAGGGGGTTAACTATTCTAAAACTTTACCTAACAATGTAAAAAAAATAAGGGAAAATATATGTATGCACAATAAATATTTCTTCAGTTAAATAAATTATACTGTAAATCTTTAAATAAGGAATAAATATTTATTTAAACCATAATTATTGAAACAGTATTTACTGCATAAAAAAAACGGTTATGGGGAGAAGGGTTAACTATTTTGAACCTTCACCTAAATAGCGATTTAATGAAAAAAAAATTAATGGTCTTGTATCTTTTTTTTTTATAATTTGTTTTAAAATAAAAAACAAACAAACTTTGATACCGCTATTGTAAAAATCATGCTGAAAGCCATTCTTAATATGGGGAGGGGCGTTAACTAATCTGAAACTTTACCTAACAATGTAATAAAAATAATGGAAAAATATATGTATGAACAATAAATATTTCTTCAGTTAAATAAATTATACTGAAAATCTTTAAATAGGAAATAAATATTTCTTTAAATAAATTAAATCGTAAGTAATGAAACAAAGTGTTTTATTTCATATTAAAAAAAAATGTTGTGTCCATCAAAATAAAACAGACAAAACATAAATAATAACTATGTAAACAACGTGAAGATGTATAAATGTTACAAAATTACTCGATTCGGCATTAAATAACACGAAAAAGGATTGATATGCCGTAAAACAAAAACAAAATAGAACAAGACGTAAAATATGCTTTGACTCTGTATTTGCGAATGGTGACTTTGGTGATTTATTTAAAAAAAGTCATTCTTGACTTTTGTAACATTTATTTCGAAACATTTTTTGTTATGTAAGGCTCACTCAAAAGTAAATAAAAAAAACCAAAACAGATAAAGTGGCACAGTAAAAAAAAAAAAAACGAACTCGTAACGTTAAATGTAAAAAATATATTTATTACTGAATAAAATAGAATAATCGTTCCGTATTCACTACAATAATAAACAGAAGACCTCGTTAAAAATGTAAGTAAAATACTATTTAAACTGTGGAATGATACCTTCTATGCATAATCGTCTTTAAAATAATCCAGAACCATAAATAGACAGTTCATATATATATATATATTTTTTTTTTTTTTGTTGTTGTTCGGGAAGTTTTGGAAAATAAAAGGGTTTAATGATTTTTAACTAATAAAGAGTGAACAATAAAGGGAGATAATTCACATTAATTAATGTTTGCGATGATGATGACGCGTTTCATTAATTAATGTTTGCGATGATGATGACGTGACACCGTACGTACAAGCAAATTAATATATAGATTAATTATTTTTATTTTTATTGTTACATACTGGTTGATTTTCTACTCAATATTTCACATACTTTATTACTTTCTAGTTATTACTTAATTTAATGTAGCCGCCTTCAACCTCAGTTACCGCTTGAACTGGCAGCGTAACTTTTCCACAAGAGCTCAGCGAATACTTCTTGGATGGCGGCGACTAGGCTGGATTGAGTATAGTGGGAGGTTATGTTGGTGATGTAATCGACGTATGGCCAAACGAAGTAGTCCAGCGCGATCAGATCGGGAAGGGGCGGTGAGATAGGTATACAAAGTCGTAGCAATTCTTTCTGAAGCCAAGCCTTGTTCTCTTTGGACTTGTGGTCCGGCGTCGTCTTGCTGCCACACACAAAGTCTGCCAGCTGCTATCTGATTTCACTATGGGATCATCCCGATTTAGCAAATCCATGCACACTTTCATTTTTATTTTAAGCCACTTCAAGATGGCATGATGTGACCCTTGCTTGAAACCACACCAATGGCAATAACCATGACCGAAAACCCTAACCCTAACCCTAACCCTAACCTTGCTCGGAAACTTTGTTTGGTTACGTCTCTGTTATTCGTGGCAATCCAACAATGCATTTTGAGTGTGCTGGCAATGCTCATACTCCCATAACTTTGATCAGTAGAGAGCATGAGTTGTACAGCGGCACATCTCCGATCTCACTCGTTTAACATTGTGTCACTTTTAGAAATGATAGAAGGCTCCTACCGCTCTTGAGATTTGTACACACTTCGTCAACTAATAGATGATCTCCAACAAAAAAAGAAAATCGGTTTTCATCAAGCGAAAATCATGCAGCAAGTCATTATTCAAGAACGTGTGATTAGAACCCGACAGAGTTATTCATTTTTCCGATTTTTATTTTGTAGATATCTCTTTTCAATTTGCCGAGCGTCTTTTTTATTTTAGCTGGCATGTTATATATTATAGCTCCCAAAATTTGTTGTTTAGCCATATTCTTCTCAAGCGTTTTCTATCGGTTCATCCGAATCGTCAGGAGCGATTGTTGTCTTCTCTTTCTTTTTTTTTATGAGGCTTGGTGTATTTATAATTTTTTTATTGGTTAAGGGTGGTTGCAGGATGGTTAGGGGCGAATTATTTTTATTTTTAATTTCAATTTTCATATTTTATATTTCATTTATTTAGTTTCATATTATTTATTAAATACTGTTAGTATATTTGGGGCTGTAGGTTTTTGATTAGTATAATTTTTCATTAGTATAATTTTATTAGTATATATATATATATGTGTGTGTATATATATATATATATATATATATATATATATATATTGATAATTTACATGCTTTATCTTATAATATACTGAAAAATTGTTATACTTTATCCTCTAAAACGAAGCCTTAATACCTATAGCTATGGTCTAATAAGCCTTCGTGAAGAGGATAAAATATATAAATTATCAATATATATATATATATATATATATATATATATATATATATTGTATAGTTTATCCTCCTTTGGTTACGGTCTAATAATAACATACCAGATATTATATCCCATCTCCAAAAAAAAAAAGGAGGTAATTCATGGGAAGATTATATGATTTTAACAAAACAGATGTTACTTTATTCTCCCTTTTAATCTAACCTTGAAATTTGATACTTTTTTTTTGAAATTATATTATAGCTTAATTGTACATTCAATAATAGTGACATTAATTAGAGTAATAATCTGGTTTCGGTTTCATAGGAACGAATACGAAACCTCTATGAAAATAAATATGTAATTTATTTTTAAGTTTCATCAAAATTGTCATAGAATATTCAGTATTCTGCTTAGCTATGTCTCCTTGTTTTAGTTCATTTAAACTCGTTTACCGATTCTATCGATCTGTGATTTCAAGAGGCGCCTGAAGCTGAATATGTCTCGGGCGTTGCTTGAGTGTCGTATCGATGAAGAAATATCGATTGACCCTTCCACGGAGGTTCATAGTCGCATGATTAACTCGCGCATAATAAACAGCCTAATGGAATATGAAAGCTACAATAATCATAAAACCAATTGTTTTTAATATCACGTTGGCTTTGCTGGCGACTTAAGTGGTTTTAACAGACGCTAGGTATTGGAAAAGCAATGGCGGATAAGGTTATGAGTCGAATGGCGATTAAGATACCGTTCTTTACTCTACGGTCCAGCTGCAATGGACGAAACAGTGGGATTGTAATAGAAGCGATTGAATTACTCACTTAATAATAGCTTTGCAAATTTGAATGACGATTGGACAACGACATTTTATTGTCAGTAATATATGACAATCCAATGTTGCCTAAGAATCTGGTCCTGAATATGACCTTAAACTATATCCAGTGGTGAGCCCCCAGCTTGTGGGCTTTGGGGAGTGTGGAGCCACCCTTTTTTATTACCATTGTTCCCAGGTCCACTCTGACCCGAAGTGGTAGTACCTGTTACGGTCCCAACTATGGGTTAAATAGAAATAGACATGAAAACAACAAATATATTCTATTAAAAATTTTTCTTCAAAATCTTTGGATTCGGCATTAAATAACCCGGAAAGGGTTGATATGCCGTAAAACAAAAACAACCAACCAATCAACCAACCTAAGAATCCATAAATTAATGCGATAGTATGCGTGTTCTTTTGTATGCCACACTTGCATCTTTTTTCTTCCGAGTGACTGTCGCTTAATTGTTATGACCTTCCATGACTTGTAATAAATAATTTTACCACGAATTCTTCATTAGTGTTGGTTTCTGTTTCTGAAGGATCCCAAGTTATATATATATATATATATATATATATATATATATATATATATATATATATATAAACATTTTTTTCTTCAGAAATTTTGGTTTCGGTTTCGATTATAGCTGATACAACCAAATCATATGGATATGTTTTTTATTTTTCAAATCACAACTTTATAATATATAAGTATCGATAGAAGATTGACTCTATAATAACATATATGAAATCTGCATGAATTAAAATATTATATTTTAGCGTATTTTACGACCGGGCTACACCGGGCGTCCCTGCTAGCTTCGATAAATACTTTGCAGTTTTAACAGAAAAGCCACAATAATATAAGGGCGTCTCGATTTACGCTAAACTTACACAGAATGCCAACATCAATATATTACATATTTTTTTTACAAGATAGTCACCACTTATCAAGGCTCGGAAGCACTCGGGGATAAAGGTTATTGCGTGTACAATAAACAATGGGATGGTATCGTAGTAATCGTTAGTATTGGAGATTTGATAAAGTGTCTTACTTAAGGGAGCGGTTCATCATGAATGTGTTTAAGTTGGACTTGAAGACATCCAGGTTGTAGTCAGGTAGGAAACAGGCAAACGGAAGAGAGTTCCATAGCCGTGCACTTCTAAGAAAGAAGCTCTGTTCATGGAATCTACGTTTTGATTTAAACACAGATAAAGAGTGGGGGAAATCTTTTGACAGGGGTTTCAGCTAGACGGGTGTTTTTCGTGAAAGATTGGCGAGGGGGGGGGGCCAGAGATTGGAGTTCAGACGAGCACCTGCCATGGATCAGATTGCAGTTCAGACGTATAAGACAGAGTTCGCTGTGGAATTTCCACAGGTCCCGCTAGTCTTTATACTTTCGTTTGTATTGTTTGAATTTTTTAGATGAGAATCGATAATTTGTAATATTCGAACTATAATTCTTGTCCGGCATATTGTTTTTTAACATCTCGCTCGAGGAACCATGTTTCAGTTTAACACTGGAATAATTTCGGCGAAATCAGTTAGGGTGACACTAAGAATACAGTTAAGTTTTAACTCTGATTCGGGCGGGTGGAACGTACGCAATCCATTGAATGCCATAAAGGGTTTCGTTCGAAATATATATATATATATATATATATATATATATATATATATATATATATATATATATATATATATAATTCTAGGTAAATATTTTCCAAAGGTGAATCAACCAATGAATGTTAGCAGGGTCCATACAAGAGTGCTCAATACCGGAACAGGGCAATGTTTTATTCATTGTATTTTGAACCTTGACAAACTGGAGGTTTGCGGACGTGTCAGACATCGGCTAAAGTACATTTGTTCCGAATATGTTTTGAATGCGGAAAAAACTTATGAACTTAATTACAAAAATATAGGTTATGTTTTTCATGGGGGAAACAGGACTTTATTTATGAGAATGCAATCTTTAGTTCATTCGATTCAAGTAAAAACAAACAAAAAAGCCGCTTATTAAATCAAAAATGGTCAACAACAATCAAGATATCAAGGATGTTTTAGTGCCATTTCACCCCAAACAAGGCACAGACCATCTTAATCGCAAGGGACTATTATTTGGGACCAGATTTGCAGGGATACTATTTATGGAGGTGGGTATATATATATATATATATATATATATATATATATATATATATATATATATATATATATGTGGATGACTATAGTGCTCCTCACCTTGAGTTGAGCATATTGAGAAGTGAAAAACGAATTACCATTAGCATATAAGCGACGCTCTTTGTGTAAACAAATCGAGCGGAGGTATTTCGGACGATATCAAAACATCGTTAAACTCACTACTCGTTCAAGCAGCCGCCAATAGCTTAATGGTTAGAAGCCTTGACTGCCGTATAAACGGTCGGGTTTCAATCCTGGCTTGAGGTAGTTGCCTGTCTAGCCGCACTGATGAGCTGTGAAACAGCGAAACAGTACTGTATGTGGATGACTATATATATATATATATATATATATATATTTAAATAAGGGAGTAGTCACCAACAATGTGTATTTTTTTAACATTATTTTATTATTCCGTGTCTTGGGTTTTAATTGAGAATTATGTTTGGATCATTGTAATAATGTTTTTAACTCATTGAAATCGTTTACGTACGTTTCAGACGGTCTGATGCGCCCTCGTCAGAAATTATTTTCGAAAATTTCTTAAAAAAAGAAAAAAAAATTAATTAAAAAATGAAGAAATGTGCCTGCGAATATTATGTTTTTTTCTAAACCGTTAACTTCTTGGACGTAAAAAAAATGCTAGAGCTATGATCGCAACCAAATCATAAAACAGTGAGTCAGATAAGATAACTATTAGGCCAGCTTGACACAGTCGTTGAAAAGTGTTTTCGAACCTTATTTTTAATTTAATATAAGCGATTCGCACATGCACAGTCATGAAACAGCTGACAAACAGATAAAAATCCGATGACCTCCAAGTACCAATTATTTCATTTGACATTTTAGCAGTCACTTTATGGGATAAATCCGATTTAAAAATGTGTCATGTGTCTGAATACTCTATATATCAAATTTCCAGTCTGTAGATAAAAAAATCGTTGATATAAGTTGTGAAGTGTTCACACACAGGCGCATTCTCACTGACATATACCTATATATATGTGGAGTTTCGAAAAATACTTTCCTTCTCATCAGAGTAGAGGAGTAAGCAAAATGCGGAATCAGATTTTGCTTGCAAAAAATTTAATTAAACTACAAGTAAGCCATAGAATGTACTTGCGTAAAAGTTAAAAAAACAAAAAACAAAAAAAAACAGTGGAGCAGAGGGAATGGGAACAATTAAAAATAATTTCACGTTAATGGATATTCGAATAAGTAGAAGACCCAACGCTGGTAAAGGTGGAGAATCCTGTTAATGAAAGATGTTTTGATGTCATCCAAATAATTCACAAATTGGTACAAGGAGAAAAGGGAATTATTATAAAAAGAATATGGGAGAATGAAGAAATTAAGGATTTTTAACACGCTGTTGCCGAGGCTGATTTGAAGCTACAGATGAAGACAATAACGATCAGCGGTGGTTGAGCTATTTTTAGAAAAGAAAAGACAATGTCACAATAGCTCAGACAAAATCACGTGATAGTAAGAGAACATTTAAAGAAGAAAAAGGGGTCAAATTCAACTAAACAGGTAATGACGAAGTTATCAGCAGGAATCGTAGGATTGAAGCTAATTATTGAATAAAATGGGTAGTCATAATTAGGATTGCTTCTAAAGTAAGGGCTATGAGCTTATTATGAAGATGGATCTAATGAATTGGAATGTGTATTTAAAGTTCTGATTTTTTTTTTAAGTTGAAGGAGGATAAAGCGATAGCTAGGGTGGAATTCGCCGCCATGCTCATGTCCCACATATAAATACAAAATTACATGGACACGCATCTGTATATAACAGCACATATGTAAAAACATATGCAAAAATATAAATGCATAGGTAAATACATACACAAATAAACACACACGTCTTATATCTATATCTATCTCTCTCTCTCTCTCTCTCTCTCTATATATATATATATATATATATATATATATATATATATATATATAAATACATATATAGTAAGATAAAAATATATATGGGACTTAAGCTACACAGAATATTCCGCATTTCATTCTCGCGAGAATTCGTCAGGCTTATGCCTCACGAGAGTGAAACGCGGAATATTCTGTGTAGCTTAATTGCCATTTATATTTGCATAGCTTAATACCTAGCTCTACCTATGTATTGAGCACTGTTGAAGTAAATACTGAAATTTGCGCATAAAATTATATCTTCATATATTAATTTATGTGATTAAATGGAGTAGTCACACACACACACACACACACACACACACACACACACACACACACACACATATATATATATAAAATAAAAATTACAATTAAATTTACCAAAATGATTCAAGATGGTAAAATCCATTTATCTAGTGTTTCCTTTTCAGATTAAATATGTTTTTAACTCATTTCAAAGTGTTTTTTAACATATGTTATTAACTATTTGCTCATATATATATATATATATATATATATATAGAGAGAGAGAGAGAGAGAGAGAGTGAGAGAGAGAGAGATAGAAAGAAAGAGAGGCTATTTAATATTTCCCTATATGAGGCACTTTATCTCTTCACCAACTATTATCGCTCAGTTAAGCAGAATGTATTTTGATACCTAAAATCCTCATCCACCGCTCGCAAAGTGTTCACCTATATCTTATAATTATGTTCCTTAAATCTATATTTCCAGATCTTTTCAACTACTGTTCTTCTATCCTTATGAACCAATCCTATAATCTTCAACATCTCTTCTTCCTCGTTCTATGTATACAACGCTACGTTATCTCGTGCTCATGACTCAATTTCGAACCCGTGAGGAAAGTCTAGTCACACATTCTTACCACAAGTCTAAGGTCCAATTCGACCCCTGAAAACAACACTCTTCATGACTATAACTTTTAGCTTAAGTAAAACTGATAGTTTATAGACCATTTTATACAAAACATACGACTACACCTCAGCACAACTAAAAGTTCTAACTACATCAAAGTTACTTCGATGCCATTTTAAATAAAGTTACCTTATAAAATATGTCTGCAGTGTCGCTTCGCTAAATGCATGTCTGACTCGATGTACTTAACCGAATCTATTCCATTGCGATTGAACTTGTCAAAACCATTTAAAATCAGCGAAGCAAACAATAAACGAAAAGACGTAGAAAAAGATTGCGCGCGATAGAGCGCCAGAGAAGACAATTTGATTTGCTATCGAAATCAATTTGCTTAGAGATCCGCCATGATCAAATTCGACTTCAATTTTAGACAATTCCAGCTCCGACACAACATATGGCGGCGGTCGAATGAATATAGAATTAAGAGAATCATATCTCATCCAGACTAAAAGCCACTGGATGACAAATGTTAATCAGATTAAAGGATTGCGATTTTAAAGGTGAAGGGGATTATGTAATGATAAAAAGCAATTAATGGAATGAACTAAGTTTGTTATTTATGAAGACAGTTTATGACAAGTACTCTTTTTATAGCGTATTTGAAGATGACTCTGTAGAAATTTGCAAGGAAGTAGTTCCTTTATAGTATATTCCACAAGCGAGAAGTTCTGGCCAAGAAGCTCAGTTCAGATATTCCTTCTGACACATGGAATAATAAACGGAAGCTTTGCGTTGTGAATGTAAGAGAAAGTAAAGGAAAAACGGAAATTGAAGTTCAGTTGATCAACTTTCATAAAAGTAATATAGCGAACGAAAAGATTAAAGCGTTTTGTACCAGTCGAGTAAACATCATTGGCAATCAATCTGACATGTGGTACAGGTTGTCCTGTTCCTTTCATATCAGGTAAGGCTCTATTTAGTCCTACTGAAACATAGTGCGGATGTTCGTATGTAACTGCATGCGAAAGGACGTTATCGGTGGGGAAAAAGATTACACAACAAGAAAGACCACGGTCATGATACACGAGATAACGCTCGAGATCTCGTGGAAGACGAGATAGCGTTCGAGATTTTGTGAAAGACGAGATAACGTTCGAGATACCGTGAGAGACATGGAGAACATTCTAGATCACGTGAATGAATTCACGGTCGCAACGACGAGGAAATAAATGAATAAATACATAAATATCGTTGAACAAAAAAAAAAAAAAAAAATTAAAAACGCCTTTTCTTGGTTTTCTTTGCCACTGAATATACGCACAACGTGTGTTGGTCCGCGGACAACGTTACACTAAGCGATTTGTCTTTCCAGGAATTAACTTCTCTC
Organism: Euprymna scolopes; assembly: GCF_053919585.1. NCBI lineage: Eukaryota > Metazoa > Mollusca > Cephalopoda > Sepiida > Sepiolidae > Euprymna > Euprymna scolopes. The sequence continues at coordinate 9,191,927 of NC_136514.1, read as the reverse complement.
TTTCGATTTATCTATTGCTAATTACCTTTGGAATACATACCAGAGAATGACGGTCTGGTTTCTCAGGTTATTTTTGCGAAAGCAGGGTCCACCGTCTATTTGGTATGCCGATTTCTACTACTCATCTGCTTGGCCTTGTGCCACATCTTTCTGCAATGGTAAATATGATCTGCATATCAAATTTCATATGATGTGTTGTGTCCAATTACAGAGTAATACGATTTGGAATAGAGTTATAAATAAAAATACTCAAACTTTTGAGCATCTTCGTATGTATGTGTTTCTCGCTATTTCATAACTTACGCATTATTGTCATTCTTTAATTTTAATTGATTATTTACTGAAATTAAGATCGTAAAAGTTTGAAACAAAAAGAGATTTTAAAGATCCTGTTTAAAAAAGTATTTTAATAATAAAAATTGTTGCATTAGAATGAATTTCGTTTTATTCGTAAGCAATTCAGCCATTTTAATTTTACGTTAATGTTTGCAAAATAGAGAATGTACCCGGCGTTGCCGAGTATTAAGCATATCTATATTTTTTTGATAAAATGAAATTTATAAAAAAAAGCGGAAAGAAACTGAGATATATACATGCGAGTATGCTGTTTTTTTCTTAACAGTACATTATTGAAAGTAAAAAAAAAAAAAATGCTCGAGCTAAATCGAAACCAAACTCTAAAAACAGTGTGTCGAGTATGATAACCGTCACACTAGCTTGCCACAACCTTTACAAAGTGTTTTCACACCTCGTGAAACAGTTGACAAACAGTTAAAATCCGATAAAGTACATTTATTCAATTTTGATGCCTTAGCAATCCTTTTCTTCCGGATGAAAACAGTAAAAAAATTTCCCACATGCCTAAATACTCTATATACCAGATTTCAAGTCTGTAAATCAAAAATTCATTGAGCATATAGGTTGAGAAGTGTCCTCACACACACATATTCTCACTTTTACAGATATGCAGATTACTTTGTGCTGCTTTGAATGTTTCAGTGCAAAGAGAAACTCCCCCCCCCCCAAACAGCAATTAATTTCAAGTCTATTAGTCGTCGACAGGTACATGATCATGTAAGTAAAGTGTCGATTTTTAATTCAGATTTAACAACGATCTGTTATTTGGAGGTCACCTTGTTTTGGAAATTCGGTACTTCTGTAGTTTAAAGCCCGTTTTTTTTTTTCGTGATTCTCGCCCGGAAACGCCCGGCAACGCCCGACGAACGACGGTAACCGCTGAGTGAGCAAAAGGAGATGCGAGCAAGCAGAAGGAAGAAAGTGGAAGAAAAAAGAACAAAAAAGAGTCTAAAAAAAAAAGAAACTAAAGGGCGGAGTATCATTGCGCCAGCGTAGTATAAACATTCCTAACCTCCCCCTGTTACGAACGGCTTTCGCAATAAGCACCATCAACCTCGAAAGCCGTTCTAAACATTGGAAGGTTGGGGGTTGTCTATTCTGAAAGCCGTTCTTAACATGGTGAGGCTGGGTGTTTATACTACGTTGGGGCAGGTCGTAAAAATATATATTAAAATAATTTCCCATACACAAACAAAACAAAAAATATATTTGTTCACTAATTCAAAGAAACAAAACTTTTATTAACTCCGAAAAAACACAAAAACAAGAAAAAATACAGAAAACACACAATTGCCATAAAAAATAAGTAAGATAGTAAAATTTGTGCAATTATTACGGTAGGCTGTTTGTTTTATTTTCTTTCTTTTTGGTCGACTTTTTATTTACTTCCGTTCGCTCGGTATAATCTGGCAGTTTCCATCATCAGCAGGTCGTTGCCGAGCGAGTCTCACGGAAAATGGGCTTTAAACTGTATTCTAAAGACACTGACACTAGAGCAGTGTTTACAAACTGCAAATGATACGATCAATTTACTGAGAGGAACATTTGATGAACGGATTACACAGAATGGACCTTTAAAGTGTTCACCTCGTTCGTGCGATTTAACTTCATTAAATCTGTAAGGGGATATTACAGTTAACTATCTACGCTGATAAACTAGACACAATAGACAACTTGGAGGACTACATTCAAAATATTATTGCCGAAATACAGCCTAATTATAGAGAGTGAAACAACATTGTGATGATTTTTAAAGCCGAGCGAAAATAGAGACACGGGCAAATATGATTAATAAGATTTATTTATAGAAAAACAAAAATTAACAAACCAAAAATAACCAAAATTATTGTAATAAATACGTTTAATACTTTTTTAACTCTCAAAAAGTGTTAGCAAAAAATGAGAATGTGTTTGAAAGTATATACTGTAATTTTTTTTTTACATTAAAAAAATGTTTCAATATTGTTTTTTGTTGGTTATTTTTGTTTTATATTTTTTCAATAAAAGTTTCAATAATGTTTTTGTAGTTTTAATTTATGTATATATATTTTTTGTTGCGCAATAGTTTCTTTTTTATCTGTTTTCTGAATATAGTTGATATTTATTTTCCAAGAGAACTTGAAACATATTCACGTTTTTGGTCTTTTCTTCCTGAGGAAAGAGACATATTAGAAAACAGGATATTACTCCGAGGCTATTAGATTCCTCTTTTGGCAATAGCTTAATGTTTCTTCAGTCGTCTGGATAAATTCTTCCAATGTCTTCGGAAAGTCGTCGCTTCCATGTCAATATTCCAATTTTCATTCACTTATCAAACGGTCAACCAAATGATCAGAAAAATTTTTAAAAAGTAAAAATAAGTTTCCCCCCTTTTTATCCCCACCCAAAATTATTAAATACTTAAAAAATAAAATAAAGTAAATCGATTAGTTTCTTTTTTTTTTTTTTTTTTTTTTTTTTGGTGGCGGTTCTTGTTGGCTGCTGGTTGAACTCGTGGTTGACGCTCGGCTTTTTCCGGCGGTTTTCGTCAGCTGTCAGTCGATCCCGCGCCAACGTCACGGAAATTCGGGTCAGAAGATGCATGAGTACCGAATTTAATTATATACGAAGACGAGTTAACAAAATATGTAAATATTAGTTTTCAAAATTATCATGCCATCATCATCTTGAAACGAAGTATTATGTTCCACAGTTCAAGGAAGGTTCGTTTAGTTTTAAGTAAACGCATGAAAGAAAAGCTAATTATTGTTGATGGTTGTAGCTAGACTAGGTTTTATTGTGAATATTTTACATGGGAAATTATAGATTGGTGCTCAGTCAAGCATTACCATGAAAATAACGACCCGACAGAGAAGGCCCAGCAACATCTCCTCTGTGATAAAGTGGCTGTAGAGACGAGGACAACTCGCACTAGAATTTTAATTCGGTTTCGTTTTCTCTCAAGGTAGAAAAGGATGCTGTGAGCGGCAAATCGCTAGATGTGGCAACAATACTTTCTCTTAGAACATACAGTACATTGCAAAGTCTTTGCCACATTTCAAGTCTTCATATCTGCTTAACTATGAATGGTAATAAGATGAAAATGGTGCCTTTTTTAAGCTAAATCCATGAAGTTTTTTTGCAAGACTATTGATTTTTTAATTTGTTCTGTTCAGATTCAGTAATGGCGTTCACTCAACCAGAATCATGGACACTTGTTCACAGTGTACTTTTGCAAAAAATTTTAAAAACAACCACCAGAAAGGAAGTCCATAATGAGAAGGCATGGTCATTTCACGGCGGATAAGTAATTATGCCCAGCTCAGAGAACAGGATGATCATCAACTTCAGAAGATGTGGTTGAACAAGTTTAAACTGACTTCCACTTTAGAAACGATTTGGACTATCGGCTTGATGCGTGTTGTAAGCTTTCTTAATATAGATGCATTTTTATATTCATAATATTTCTCCAAATATTCAAAGGCAAAATGTGCCCAAGACATTTTGAAACCCTCTATTTGACATCAAACTATTGTGAGTTTATGTTTATCCAGAAACATAACATGAGATTACTTGTTCTACAATTGAATAATAATAAAAAAAATGAAAACAAAAAAAAATGATAAAAAAGATTACACAGAAGCTTTCATTTTTATTTAATCAAACTTGTGTTAGTATCTCCATTCTCTATTATTATTATATAAAAAGAACTTTGTTTGTGTGTTTGTAAGTTCGTTCCCTATGGACTCAAAAACAGCTGTGTCAATTCATATGAACTCTCATACATACTTTATATGCCTGGCAGTGCTCTTAGGTTTTGTATCGAAATGTCTTCGATAAGTATGGATAATTGATAATCGAGATAATGTTATCAAAGAAGGAACAATCGATTTTGACCAAAGTTAACACTTTACACAGCCTAACATCACAAGTGCGTTTAAGAAGTTTTATTACCATGCAAGATGAAAATATTGACATGTTAAACCACAGTAGGTTCTTTAATATGACAGGGGCGCGTTTGAAATGGCTGTTTCTATTTCGAGCACAAGTATGATACTTAAATTTTGCATATTAAACTTTCATTCAAGCCATTATAAAAAATAATTTTGTAAAATCAACAGTAGGTTCCCTACAGTGCAATGTAGACTACAATATATTGTAAAATAAATCACTGCGAAAGGCAGGTGAACTTTCTCCTGATGCATAGTGATGGGTCCTCAAGTAGAGCAGGCAATCAATCGATTTGATCGAAAAATGGTCGATTTTACCGATTTTGATGACAATAAAAAATATGGGCAAACATTAATCGATCATCATTCAATCAGGCAACGTCTGGTCACCTTCGTAGTATATATATATATACATAAATATATATATATATATATATATATATATATATATATATATACACTCACACGTGCGTGCGCACACACACATACACACACATATATATACTGATCATTGGACCTCTATTATTCTTGATATTCATAGACGACCTCCCTGATAAATTGTCTCCGAGATGGGTATATTTGCTGTCGAAATTTTACCAGTCCGCATAGTCTTAGTCCAATGGTGACATAACTGTATAATAACATGTAATGCTATTAAGAGTAAGCGTTTTACTTTTAACACTTACAAGAAACTTTCTCAACCACCAATAGCCATGACCAATGATATTTTACCTGGGGGCTCATCCTTCAAACTCTTAAAATTCCCGAAGAATAACATTGAAGACTTTGCCAAAACTGCTGTCAAGAAGGTGGACTCTCAAAGTGCTTGAAAATTCCTTACATCTGACAGCAACCTTTATCTTTACAAAGCCACCATCCGTCCATGCATGGAGTATTGTTGCTACATCTGAACTGGTGCATCTACCACTAGTCCATTTCTTATGAATTGGGTCCCGAAAAGAGTTTCCAATCTAATAGGTCCTGCATTATCAAGTGAGCTCCAATCCATGTCATATCGCCCCAATGTTGTGTCCTTGTTCCTGTTTTATAAGTATTTTAATGAGGTCTTCTCCGACGAACTCATAGTCATGTCCCATCGATGTAAGTACCCCATCACTTTGCTGTAGAGATTCCTAAATGCTGGAAAGCTTTCTATTCTAATAGTTTCTCTTCTGGAATTGCTAGACTTTGGAATTCTCTCCGGGACACTTGCTTTCCTGGCTCTATTGACATTCAGAGGTTTAAATGAAATGTGATCAGACATCTCGTTGCTCAACTCTCTACATAGTATCATGTAGATATGATCGCAAGTGGCAGCCCCTTAAGGCCAAGTGAAATTATGCGTTGTTTGCTTTGAGTAATCAAATTGTATAATAAATCAATCATACGAGTGCGACGTATTACAAATTGAACTCTGAATGGGAGTCTTGTATAATTTCAACAAACACGGGTTTAGTAATCGAAAAAATTAAAAAATTATGTGAATAATAAATTAAGCATACGAAGGATGTTAAAAAAATCCTTCCTTTATTTTTAATCCAACCAATTAGATCAAAGGAGAGTTCATAATGCGTTGTTATGATGACTGAATTTATGCATTCGTGACTTGAAAGTTTCATCTCTCTGTTGCAAATATTGATGGTGTGAGACTCTAAGAAAGGGGATGCCCTTTTCTCTTCCCTGCAACCTCTCTCACACAGAAGGGACGTCGTTGTTTTATCGTTATTTCCATGAGAAGTTATCGTCTGAGCTCCAATCTCTGGTCACTTCCCCACCAATCTTTCGGTCCTGGATATGACATTAAACTATATCCGATGGTGAAGCCCCAGCTTGTGGGCTTTGGGGAGTGTGGAGCCACCCCTTAATTGCCATTGTTCCCAGATCCATTCTGACCCGGAGTGGTAGTACCTGTTAGGGTCCCAACTATGGGTTAAATAGAAACATTTTTGAAAAAAAAAACAAATTTTCTATTAAAAACATTTTTCTTCAAAATCACTGGATCAGCATTAAATAAAAAGGGTTGATATGCCGTAAAACAAAAATAACCAACCAACCAACCAATCTTTTACGAAAAAACATCCGCCTAGCTTGTAAAAAAAAGGAATCCGTGTCATCGACGTGTGTAAAAAGCAGAGAGGTGTCATTGAATTTCTGGCAGAAGTGCATTGAGAATGTGGGAAAATAACTTCTCGAGCACAAAATGTATTTCGTTTAAAGGTTCAACGCCCACCTTCATAGCTCTTTAATACTTTAGTTTTTGAATTAAAAATTGGAAATCTTACTTTTGAATTGACACTAGTATATGGTTATAAGATATAATAGATTCAACAAATAACTGTGTAGTTTATAGTAAATTCTGAAGATAGAAGTATAGTATATTAATACTCGAACACATGCGAATAATACATTAAGCAAAAACGCGTATTATCTATAAAAACATGAATATAGTGTACGATAAAATACGAGGAGTTTTCAATAAGTTTGGAGAATTTTCTCGCATGGGAAGTTTATTGATAGTACACGCATGAAAATCTAGTCCCCTTCAAAATAATCTCTTCCGGCCGCAGTTTCAACAATTCTGGAAGGTCACATGAAAGTCCCCGTTGTGTGAATGTGTCAATGACCCTCGCCGTGGCCTCTTTCATCTACTCAATTGTCTCCTGACGACAGCTTTTAAGATTTTCCTTGAGCTTAAAGAATGACGAAAAGTCATAGGATGCAAGGTCTTGATTATAGATAAATATCTATAAAAATGAGAACATTTCTCAACCTATATACTCATCGAATATATTACCTACAGATGTGAAATATGGCATATAGGACATTTAGACAGGTGGAAAACTCTTGAATGGGAGTTTATCCGTAAAAATTGCTGCTAAGTTGTAGAAATTGAAAACTTAGTACGTGAGTGTCATCTGATTTTTATCTGTTTATCAGTATTTTTTCGAATGCGCATGCGTGTATCGTTCACATTATAGATTCGTTATGTCAAGAATTAGTAGGTTTGAAAACGCTTTATAAAGATTATGTCAAGTTGGCCTAATGGTTATCGTACTTGACTCACTGTCTTTAGTTTTTGGCTTCGATCTCAGCTCGATTAGTTTTTTTTACTTACAAAACGTAAAATGTTTAGAAAAAAACTATAATAGTCGTATGCACGTGTCTCAGTTTTATTCCGTGTATTATTTCATTTTTTTTAAAAAAGAGATTTAAAGTTATGTTTAATACCTCCAGTATATTAAAAATGAATGAATTAAAATATATTTTTGCGTATTTTTCAACCGGGCGGCCTGTTAGTATATAATTAAGTAAACACATACAGAGTGAGTGTATGTTATAAATTGAATATATACGGAAGTATTATATAATCAACTGTACACATACGGAGATATTATATAATAAGCTAAACCCATACAGTGATTGTATATAATATATTGAACATACACAAATGTAGCACATAATACAACAGGCACATGCGGAAGTAATACATAATAAATTGAACATGCGGAATATATAATTATATAATGCATTCAACTCATACGATTGGATTCTATCACAAATTCAAAGCATAATACTGTAGAATATAATATATATAACAGAGAAACGTGTAATATATAATACCTGTCGGAATTTCTCTGACACCATGAACTAGATAAGAGTTTTGTTTAGTGCAAAGGTTGTAAAATGTCAGGAGTTAAATAACGGAAGACTATAGACTTTAGAGCAGTGGTTCTCAACCGGGGTCCATGGAATATTTATGAGGGTCTACAGGCAGAACATAACAAAATTATCACAATTATCATAGTTGTTGTAGAATACTTTATTTGTATTAAATTCGTTTTGATTTAAAAATAAAGCTTAATTATATAATATTTCTTAGATTATTAAAACCTCCAAATTTATAGGAGTGAAAAATAGAAGATTGTCATATGAGTAAAAAAGGTTGAGAACCACTGCTCTAGAGTATAAACCATGTGTGCCTGAACTCGAGTTTAGGTAACACGTAAGAAGGTTCTTTTGAAGTGCAACCGTCATCAAAACATTCTCCAAAACATTACGGAAGGAATGAATGCTGTTAAATAACCAATAACTGACACATAAGCAAATTACTACCTTCCAGCAAGAGGTATAAAGCTAGAGCCAAGAACGTCACAAGGTTTCGTAAAGTATTTTTGTTTACTCATGTTTACGCCACTTGGACGTAAGGGCCTCCTATTTGAGGCGATGTCTAGAAAAGATTAACAAGATATTTTTTTGTTACATTTAAACTTCTGCTGTCAGTATCGCCAGGGAAGCAGGCAGCAGGAAGGGAATTCCAAAGTCTAGCCGTTCGAGAGAATAACCTATTAGAATAGAAAGCTTTCTGTCATTTTGGGACATCTACACTGATGGGGTGAGATCTTATTGCTAAGTGGGTTTGTCGGAGATATGTACGTCGAGGGGGTACAAGTGAAACGAGTTCATCAGAACACATTCCCTTAAAATATTTGTAAAACAGGCACAGTGATGCAACATTGCAGCGATGGGACAGGGGCTGGAGCTTAGTTGATAAAGTTGGACCGATTAGATTAACAACTCTTTTTTGGACTTTATCTAAGTGGGAGGGACTAGTGGTAGATGCACCAGCTCAAATTCCTCGTAAATTCCAATAACCAGTCTTCTCCTGACACTTAAATAGTTCATTTATTTTTCTCGCATAGATTTATTCGGTAAAAACGGTGGCGTCTATCTATGTTAATATTCCTCGCCCATATTCTATATGTGCTTGTCACCATTGTTATTTCTCACCTGAATAGTTACGGACAGTTCTGATACAGGTAGAAATTGAGTGGGCAATAATAAGCCTTGGTTTACGATGAGAATTTAGGAGATATTATCGTTGAGAGGTTTGACAGTCAAGCGAACACGTGAAAAATATCAACGCCTTTCAGGGGTAAAGTGTATTTAGTATAAAGAGTTGATCGAACGTCGTTTATTGAAATTATTTGGCAAAGAATTGCAGATAATTCGGTACTCGAAGAATGTGTTCATAAAAGTAACCCATTTTAAACATCTTTCAACTTTTGTATTCGAGAAACTAATATTGTCATGAAAACGTATACAGAATAACCCAACGTAATCTGACTCATTTGCAGGTAAAACAACAAAAAAAAAAAAAAAACCATTAAATAACAATTAAATAAAGAAAATATATTTTTCATTTTATTTTTTTAATGTACCGGATGAAGTCATCTTATTTTAATTTAGTTCAAAATTTATTTGTAGCTTTTAAAGGAAATATCCATGGATCATTTGATTTCTTTGCGTGGTGATATTGGTTTGCTCGGAAGATCACCTAATCTAGACCTTTGCGATATTTACTTGTATATTTGAAGTCAAGCGTATTCAGCACCGCCTTTGATATCTTGAAGAACTAAAACGGGCAATTCGTTCTGAAATTGCTACTATTCCACCACAAATGCCCCATCGACTTATTAAAAACTTTCGTTAGCCTTTTGGCCAAGATCAAAGTGTAGTATCTGACCGGCAGATACTGCAAGCAAAGAACATGTGGGGGAAACCCCACATAGAAGACCTTGGTCAATGTAGGGGAAACCCTTCATACCAATTGTCACTATCCAGCTCCCCTACTCCCCGGGGAGCTGGTCCCCATTTCCCCTTCACTCCTCACTTTAAAAATCAACCTTGTGCCTAATTTGCTCGGTGGGGGAGCAAATAAATACATCAAAGTGTAGTATCTGTTCTCCAGATGCTGCACTTCCATTTCTTGTTCTCTTTCGGTGGAGGAGAAATCCTTCACGACTGAGACAATTTTTATTTTTGTACCTTTTCTCCACGTTAAAAAAAACGACCCTGGTGTCTAACTCTGTCCCGTGGGGAGGCATTGTAAATAGGTACAATCATGTATTAGCAACGATGAGAAATATTTGTCCGATTTAATATTTAAGACTGTGTGAAATAAAATGACATACATTTAAAAAATATTTTCTTTATTTAATCATTCTATTATTTTTTACTAACACATGTGTCAGATCATTTTGGGACAACCTGTATAAGTGCATTTGTTATCTTTTGAATAATTTTATACTCATTTTTTTATTCAGCCCAAAAATGTCATAATGTCACTGATGCGTAATGGACTCTTGTATTATAGTACGTGCCCGGTTGTAGAGAGGTTAGAAAACTATGTTGAAAAGTTGAACAGCAAGATGTTTGTTGACATTATATTTAATATATATTGGTACAATCTGGGCAACAGGAAAGAGAAATAGACATCCAAACACATAGCGAACTGCGAACGTAAGTTATTCGAATTAAAAAAAATCTTTTTCATCTTGCATCTCCCAAAAAAGAAGTGAGATTTTACTGCAAGTTCGGTCCAAATTTTGCTTCCGTTATTTTTATTATTCACGATGGTTTTTTTTTACATTTTTTTGGACTAATACGTGGTGTACCGATAAATTTGTTGCCATAAAGAGAACAACACTACAGCTTTATTTTAAAATGTTTACTGAAAGAATCAATTCGGCTAACTTGATTATGTAGTAGGGCTGACATCTATTCTATATAGTCGCCTTCAACCTCAATCGCCACCTCGATACAGGTCCGGAACTGGAAGCATGCCTTTTCCACAAGCGCCAGTGAGAACTCTGCGAATACTCGGCGGATATCGGCGATCAGGCTGGATATGGCGTTATGGGAAGTCATGTTGGTGATTTTCTCGAAGGATTACCAGATGAAGTAGTCCAACGGGTTCATGTCGGGAGGAAGCAGTAGAACAAGAGTACAAAGTCGTAGCACTCCTTCTGAAGCCAAGCCTGGCTCTTATTGGACTTGTGGTCCAGCGCCGAGTCTTGCTGCCACACCCAGCGTCTGACAACGGCAACCTGATTGCACCAGGGAATCACTACACTCTTTGCACATCTAGGTACACTTTGGTGTTGACTTTCAAGCCGAATTCGAAAATGTGAGATGGCATGATGTGTCACTCACTTGAAATTACACCGAGGGCCATAACCGTGTCCGGAAACTTTATTTCACCAATTTTAGCACGTCCATGTTCTCCGTGGCAACCCATCGAAACATTTTGAGGGTGCTGGCAATGGTCTTATTATAACTTTGATCGGTAGAGAGCATGAGTTGTACAGCGGCGCATCTCTGATCTTGCTCCTTGAACATTGTGTCACTTTCAGATATAATAGAATACCCTTATCTCTCTTGGGATTTGTGTACAACTGATCAACTAGGAGACAGTCTGTATATAAAAAAGGAAACTGGTTTTCACCAAACGGAAATTGAATAATGTTTCTTTTTTTCGGGCGACAATTTTATCGTTCCACCTTGTATTCGAATTCCATTTTTCTTGCCGTAATTTCCTGTTTTTTATCTTCACTTTTCGTTTTACGTTTTATTTTGCTTTAATGACTTTGTGTTCTTTTTTTTCTTTCTTCTTGGTGTTCCGCTTGCATTTTTTTTTAATTTCTATTTCTTTGTCGGTCTCTCTTTTTTCATTCGTTCTTATTATTTTCTGTTTTTCTCTTTATTTTCTATTCCAGTTCTCTCCTTCTCCATATCTATATATAAAAAAAGTGAGAATGTGTGTGTGTGTCAGGCCACTTCTCAACCTATATACTCAACGAATTTGTGATCTACAGACTTGACATTTGGTATATAGAGTATTCAGACATCTGGGCAAACATTCTAATCCGCAAAAATGTTGTTAAGAGGTCAAAACGTGAAAAAAAACATACGATGAATTTCATGATGAAAATAAACTTTTACAAAATTTATTGTTCAAAAATAAAGAATGCAAGATTGATATAATGATTCTCTTATTCTATGAAGTTTCAATTTGGCTTTTTCATTCAGAGAAAGATTATTAGCAAACTATTTTATACTCATTCTATAAGATTGCTTGTTAGCGCAAGAGTGTTTATATATATATATATATATATATATATATATATATATATATATATTCTTGGAAGTTTTTTACCTTTAAAACTATACAAAAAATCATCATTCGTTAGAAAACCATTTAGTCAGTAAGTCATCCAATCCCTTGCAATCACTGCATAAACTGGCTCTCTAGAATTCGCTATAATACCAGTAATGATTTATTTTTAAGGGATTATCAGTTGTTTACTATAAAATACTGTTTCCGGCATTTAAAAACAAAACAGTATATTACATCATGGCTCCCTAGCAGTGTTGATCAAACACCACCACCCTTAATCTTAGGGAAAGAAACATGTTACAAATCTGGTTTCCCATTCTTAGTTACTTTATCTAACCTATTCATGTTAGAAAAATGAATTTCTTACCTGTGAGATTCATTTGTTTCTAAATTACAATTTAACAGTCTTGTATTTATAAGATTAGGATTAATCCATTTGCCTACTTATCACCCTCACCATATATATATATATATATATATATATATATATATATATATATATATATATAATTAAATAACATAAATACATTTAAATAACATTTTCAATATATAAGCTGAACATTTTGCTAATTGCATTTCATTTCCTCTGATGATATGAGCCATTATTGAAGATCCATGGAATGCAGAAATAAATATAATTCTTCTCCATATATTCCCTGTTTCAGACAATAAATTCCTAACTTGAATATATTTTTAGTATATTTTAATCTACAGAATTTTACACTTTATAATGCTCCTTATCTTGAGTTGAGCATATTGGGAAGTGATACATGATATACCATTAGTGTATTAAGCGATGCTGTTTGTGTAAACAAATGGAGCTCAGGTAAAGCGAAATGGTGATGACTATTATATATATATATATATATATATATATATATATATATATATATATATGCATTAAATATATTTTTCCATTGCTTATTATATGCATTTTTGTATTCTTCTATTACTCTTCCCGACTATATATGTCCCTATTTCTCTCATCTTTCTACTATCTACATCTTTCCTGCTGATGTATGTTTGCAATCTTTCTTTATCACATTTCGAAGCTAATGTGCTTATGCTAGTTTTTTTCTGTAGATATATTAACCTGGCTCTTTCCAGTCTTCCAAGGAGAAACATTTGACTTCGCAATCCAATGGATTAAAGAGGTTCATTTTTCTTTTTAATTATTGACCTGCTGATGTAATAAACTGGATTTTTATTTTCTCATATATTTAAATACGTTTTGTCAGCTGGCAATTATTTCTGTTTCGTAAACCACCTAACTCGAATTGCAGTTAGCCTTGAAAACTTAAGAATTCAACACTAAAACAAGAAAACAATTTATATCATTTAATTATTTGAAATGTTTATTGAGATAAATATTATTTATTCATTTATTTATTGCGGACTATTATCCTTATCTTTTAGTTGTTGTTTCACGACGTTTCGGCCAACTATTCCTCTGGCCTTCGTCAGGTGGTAACTATATTTACCATTCGGTACCGACCCGACAATCGAAGATCAGATATAAACGTGGATTTGTAAGACCAAAAAATTCAACCTTGATAGCACTTGAATCTGTATGGTTCCAGATGAGCATTGTCTGAAGATAGCTGTTTCAATCCTATTCAAAGTCGACCAGATGCTTAGTTGGCCAAAACGCGGCGAGACGAAAAACAACTATGGAATGCAATTAGGAGATGCAGTCCCTATCCCGTCGCGATTACCACCTGATGAAGGCCAGAGAAATAGATGGCCGAAACGTTGTGAAACAACTAAAAGATGAGGATTACAGTCCGCAATAAATAGATGAAGAAAAGAATTCTTCAAAGATACTTGGCGTTTTGACTAAGCTCAGAGTGTAGTATATGTTCTGATACGAACATTTTATTCTCTGTTCTCAATCAGTGAGTAAGAGATACTTTTATACTAAGATTTATATTTTGGCCCAATTTAGTGTACCTTTTTAGGATCTCGACTTTACAACATAAAAAGAAGCTACTTTTGTTTAACTATGGGAGTAAAGTTACCAGGATCAAAGTGCTCAATATGAAGAGAGTTATATAGAATAATAACTGCTGGTCAAATATACTTAGTATATAGGTTTACTGCAGTTTCATGGTATCATCATATGATGTGTATTCGATTAATGTTTGGTAATCGATTATGTGCTAATGTGATTAACTGTTAATTTTCGCAATATATTTTTGTTATCTATCATGTTGACACCGCACGTCTTATTATTGTTAACAACCATTTGTAGCCCAAGTGTTTTTCCTCGGCACAAAACAGATATTATAGACCTATTGACTGTGCAATTGCAGTAGATGTACCCCACCAGGTTTTACCGACTCCCTTTGAGAAGGAGTCAATTTATTAAGGCGCCCTTACGCTATATTTTCAAACGCAATTTCCATTCCTTGTGTCACATCATACCGCCATGAAAAGGGGATAAATAAAACAAATATTCGTAGATCTCATATTATTTGCGTTATTGGGACTTCTGTTCATGTCTTGATTGCTATTTTCATAATGTTTCGGTCGATATAACCTCCGACCTTTTTCAGGTGTCCCGTGTCGAACTCCCGATTCTACTGTCGAGAACAGGAATCTTTCTGTCAAACTCAGCAATATGCACGGGGGTAGCATGCTCTCGTTCTGTCAGCCAATACTGAGTAGAATTCCTAATACTTTCGCAATTATATGTTACTGCCGTCCACAACGAGGATTGACCATTCAACGTTTAGAAGAATGTAAATTAAAGTTAAATACTACTAAATACTTCATCCACTACGCAACGCTCCTTATCGCATAGAATTTATACTCCAACTTAGTTTACGAAATGAGATCATGTAGTACTCAGTGGAATAAATACAGGGTCTCGAAATTCCGTGCAGATTTCTGGGTTCCGGCAGAAAGACGCAAGTTTGAAAAGATACACCTGAAGAAGGTCGAAGGTTGCATCGACTAAAACATTGAAAAAATATCACTCAAGATGTAATAGTGGTTGGAATAATTCAAATAATAATAAATATCAATCCTTATCTCTAAATTTCAGAAACATAATATTCGTATGTCTGCCACGATAAAGTTGGAAATAGCATATTCAGCAGTAAACGCACATTCTGAACGGACGTATGTAATGAATGGCCTCGTTCTTGTGTCTTAGTTTTTATTTTCTTCGATAGAAACCGCGTGGATTTTTTTCTTGCTATACAAATAAATCCTATTTCTTTTCGTCCTCGCTTCCTACATTGACCTTTTCAAACGCAGCATTCATTTCCTCTCACAACAAGACACGCATAAGACGTACTCGTATTTCTTTATTTAATACCATTTGGCGTTACGTCATAGTAAAATAAAATGGCGGGCTGTTTTTTTTGCTGGAATATTTCGTTGTTTCTTTATATTATTAACATTTTATCAAACAAATCAATAAATGAGTCGAGAGCCTGTCGAAACGCTTGATTTTTTTATATACGTTCTTGGAACTTTGTAAGAGGCTGTAGCGGTCAGTCGAGTAGTCTGTCATATCTTCCATTAAAATGTTATTAATTCACCGCTATATACGCATTGACTGAAGCTTTCTTAAAAAATTATGATTTCTGTAAAGTTTGTCAATATGTTTCTTTTTTAGTGTACAACCTAGCATCTTTTGCTCCTGACCAATCGTCCTCAAACTTGGTCAAAGTTTCAGTCATGGTCAACCTTAGAACTGATTAATTTGGGAATATCTTTGTCAAAACCTAAGGCAAAAATGGCAGAAATGGCCAGTCTGTTAGCAATTAATTTGTTATTGCGTAATACTGGATCATATCTTATCAAAACAGATAGGTTACCCGAGAATAAGGTTTAATGCTAGTCTGTTTGACTAGCCGTGTATACAAAGCGACTGAAAACAATGAATGGGATGTGCAGAAGAGTGCTTTAGAGGAATTGATTACGAGAGCGGTTAAACAACTATTTATCCATAGTAGACGTGAAGACAAACATAATATAAACGGTTTGGTAACAAATTCGTTGTATTTTGTTTCATCGATCAGATATTATTAATTTTGTGTTTTAGTAAACATAGCGTACAAAATTCTTTGCTGTACGTGTAAGTAGATGAGTTTTTGCTGTGAATGTTTTCCATAGATAATTGGAATTGGATCTCTGTATATCAACTATTATGAACATGATGACACAGTATGTGTCCAGGTGTCCAAAAAGTAGCTGAAAGATTGTAAACTTCAAAATATTCTAAATTCTAGATGTTATATTTCTGTAATTTAACACAATTTGACGAAGACATTGAAAAATTGAAAGGGAAACAATATAAAATAAACCGTTTTTATTTATGCAAACAGAACTGCACGCCTGTGGAGCTCTGTTCCGTCTGCTTGCTTCCCACTTGATTACAACTTGGATGAGTGCAAGTACAACGTTAACAAATTCCGAATGAACCGCCCCCTTAAGTAAACACTTCATCAAATCTCCACACTAACGTAATGTACTTGCAATAACACTTATACCTGAGTGGCTTCCGGGCCTTGATAAGTGGTGACCACTGTGTAAAAAATATGTCTTTTACGTGTTGCTCTTTTTAAGCTCTTTCCATTATTCATGACAGATTGCAGGATCTCTGAATTGCCATTTAATTCCCTTATTTCGTTCCTGATGTTTTCCTCCATTTTTTGCAGGGTTTGGGGTTTATTAACATAGAGTATTTCTTTAGCATATTCACACAAGAAAAATCGGGGCTAGTACAAGTCTAGGGAACGTGGTAGCCATTTCAGCACAAATATGCGAAGCTGAAAATGGGCAAAATTTGAAAGACATCATTTTTCATAAATAAACATTGTTTGAATTACTTTGCTAATGTCGTAGTCAGTTTGTGTTAAAATTACAGAATCATATCATCGAAAATGTAATGAAGTTCCAAATCCGTTTGTGACATTTTTTTCTCTGTTAAAGAAGCTGTATGGACGAGAAGAGATCATTCACCACTAATTTACGAAGTCGATTTTCTATTTTTTTTTACATGGGGGTCACCACTTATCAAGGCCCGAAGGCCACTCAGGGATAAGGGTTATTGCGTGTACAGTAATCAATGAGATAGTATTGTAGTAGTCATTAATATTGGGGGTTTTGATAGACTGTCTTACTTAAAGGGGCGGTTTGTCAGGAGTTTGTTTATGTTGGACTTGAAGACGTCCAAGTTGTAGTCAGGTGGGAAACAGGCAAGCGGCAGAGAGTTCCACTGGCGTGCAGTTCTAACAAAGAAGCTTTGCTCATGGAATCTACGTTTGGATTTAGGCACAGATAAAGAGTGGGGAAAATTATTGACAGTAGTTTCAGCCAGAAGGGTGTTTCTCGTGAAATATTTGCGGGGGGACCAGAGATTTGAGCTCAGACGAGCACCTGCCATGGAAATAGCGATAAAACAAAAACAGGCTTGCAATGTCTCTTCTGTGGGAGAGAGTTTGCAGGGAAGAGAAAAGGGCATCCCCCACTAAAACACGAAGTCTATTTTGTACTCTGTCAAGGCAGGATAGGCTGTTTTTAGCAGCTCCTGCCCAGATGTGGCAGCAGTACTCCATCCTTGGACGTACTTGGCTTTTATATAGATAGAGAATTGCATCAGTAGTGAGATATCTTCTGGAGCGGTAGAAGGATCCCACCAGTTTCCCAACGTTCCTGGCAACAGATTTGATTTACGTATTCCATTTTAGATCAGGAGTAAAGGTCAAACCCAGAAGCTTATCAAAACATGGAGCCTCTCCAAGACGAGAGCCATCCATTTACATTTAATGCCAGATGGGGATCAGAGCGTTGATGATGTAAAGATAGAAGCTTAGTTTTTGATGCATTAAAAGTGACCAGCCACCTCTTCCCCATTGTACCACGTGCTCAAGATCAGAGGAGAGAGAATTAGAGAGAACTTTGTCATTTACGGCCTTTGATGTGTTGCCATAGATGGTCGTGTCATCAGCATAGATGTCAAAGAATGATTTAAGTATGTGTTTTTGGAGATTATTGATGTAGATCAGGAAGAGAGTTGAACCCAGGATGGCCCCCTGAGGCACTCCAGCATTAATACTGTGGGCCTCTGATTTCTGCTCATCAACCACTAAGCTTATGAACCTATTGGAGAGAAATGCTTTAATTATTGAGAAAACATTTCCAGTAATACCGGTCAGGTCTGATACTATAGAGGACACATCCTTTTTAAACATGGAATGCAGAGGTAGGTCAGATATGAATGCACGGAAGCTATGCCAGTCACCCATAGAGTATCGATATACAGTACGGTGGAGAGATACGTCTGAAGACTTATTACATTTCATTTTTATCTTAACTGCTATAACAAAGTGGTCAGAGGATCCCAGAGGAGATAGAACGGAACATGAACACAGCTCAGGGGAAGTTGTGAGGAAAAGGTCTAGAAGGCTTGCTTATTGACCGGTTGTATCGGGCACACAGGTGAGCTCGCGAACAATCTGTATGAGGTCATAGGCAATGGCAAAATCGTGACACAACCTCCCCTCGTCATTGGTTTTATTTGAGTGGGTCAGCGATTCCACATTATGGACATTATGAATGTTAGCCGAACGATGAGCAGACAGGATGTGGTCAATTTTCTCAGATATGCTCTTAACGATAGTAACTACTGTTGTGGGGGCGATAGAGGGCAAATATAAATGCAGTGGTGTAAGCTAGTGCAACCCGAAATCACATATAAGGTAAATTAGGGTCTTCTCTGGAGATATCCCTACCACATGGAAAGCCATCTTTGATGTAGGCACATATTCCATTCCCATGGCGATCTTGGGGGTCAGATTTTGATGTTAAGTTGGAGTAACCTTTAATTATGAATTCGTCTAGAGAAGTGGTTGGCCTATGCCAGTTTCACTTAGAAATAATATGTCCGGTTTCGTCTCCTGTAATTGTGTTTCAACCTCTGGAAGATTGGAACGTAGACCCCTGATGTTGGAGAAGGAGACCTGGTAGTAGGGGTCTACGTTGATGGATGGAGTTCTAGGTTTATTCGTGTTTCTTTTTTGGAGATTTGTCATGATTGGTGTTTTGGGGTTTGTGGAGCAGTTCGGTAGACTTGGTTGGAGCAGGACAGAGAGGGAAAATATGAGAGAAAAAGACAAGAAAATTTTTTGTGTGGCACATGATAAGATAAAGCCGTAACAATTACCCACTAGTATGGCATTGAGAGGCCCTAGCAGAAACTACTGTATGGTCCAGAATCCATTCACCAAATGGCAATACAGCAGCCCCCGTACTTTGCACCTGCTGATAGGACAGCCTCCTTAGTGGTTAATCCAAGGTTCGAGTCCCTAAATATCAGGCGGTTAACGTCAGCCCAGATGAAACGTTTACCTCCAGCATCCTTACTAGTGACATGACCACAAGGATAGACATAGAAATAGAAATTTTCCGACATCTCAGGCTACTTTTTACAAAGTACTACCGACCTGAAAAACAGCTTTTTTTTTCACTCTTTGTCAGAAAAATCACTCATTGGAAATGGGGACTGAAGGACAGAAAAGGAGAGGCTTGAGTTACTGGAGCTGCCGATAACACATCCACATGCGTTATCTACTCTCCATTGAAAAAAAAAAAAAAAAGTAAATAAACTAAACTAAAAAATAAAATAATGAAAAAAAAAAGGTGAGAAGGACTTATTAATATCTACTTAGTATAAGTCCTTTACCCATTCCCGGCTTAGGATAGTACTTGAAGATAGTCTCCCCTCCCATGTTAATGCGCGAATACTTTGTCGTTATCTAGGTCGAGCTGGGATGTTAAAGCGTTCCAGCTCCGCCCCATAATAAATATGATATAATGGAACTTTTATCAAATTGAAAAAGTCTGGTTATTTTAAACTCGTTTAAAACGCTGGTTAGGAAGTAATACCTTTAGGGTTTTGTATTAACTTTAGCTAGAAGTAATGTATACTTAAGAAAAAATAAATAAATAAAATTACAAGAAAGCCACGTGTTTTGGAATTCAGATAATATGCAAATATAATTTGGGAAATGTTCAGTTCCATGGGAGACTTTTTTTTTTTCATTTTAAATATAAGAAAAAAAATATTGGTTAATAATGGTATTTTTGACAAAAACATTTAGGAGAAAGATAAGAAAACAAGACACATATTCAGGATTAGAGTCAAAGCTGTAATAACGGAAAAAAACTAGACATGTGTCTTTAATCTGGTGTGAGAACCGTACTTTATCTTAGAGAGGATCTTGTTCCTATCAATGTAAAGGATCGGGTGTAAGTTATTTTTTCTTTGGAGGTAAAATGATCCAATAATTTTCCAGCAACCTTAACAACATTTTATGCCTTGGATGAAAATCAATCATAGAAGCTTATTAAAGATAATCATTCGCTTAGTTGTGGAAGAAATAAAGACGCGAGCATTGGTGACGAATAGATAGAAGGTTTTTCTTTATAGGCATTATACATACCAAGCCAGATACAACTGTACCATATGGTCTATATCGTAATATATATATATATATATATATATATATATATATATATATATATATATATATATATATATATATATAAGCAGAGAGAGGGAGAGAGAGGGGGAGAGCGAGAGGGAGAGATAAAAGTTAGAATGGTCTTGATCATCGACGTTTTTTTAGTTTGTTTGCATAGATGTCAACGAATAACCTCTATATATTATTTGGACTATCATTTAAGTTGAAAATACCGGCCTCAATACTGTCACGTGTGGCATTATGCGAAGTATAATGATGCATATTTACACTAACCGGATTCAAGGCCTCTCAAGCGTATGACCTCCATTTGCGAAAGCTGTAGGGTACATGACGGGGGTAAGTGTAATATGCCGAGACGTAAGCTGCAAATTAAGAGGCATTCCTGTTTACAAAGTAGAGTACGAGATCGTGGGCAGCATCAGAAGCATGCGCCGAGTAATAGAGAATTTACTTAGATTTAGACTTAGGATAGATTAAGTATATCATAGTTTTTTTTTTATTTGAGGCCAAATCCGCAGTGTTCTTCTAGTTTTTTCTCCTTGCAATAAAATCACTGTAGGTTCTCAGTTTCCAACTCATTTTTGTTTTGTTTTTCTTCCTTCTCCAAAAGGGAACCATTCGAACACTTGCTTATGCAATTGTCTCTGGGGTCAATCTTAGAGCATATCCAAAGCAAGCATAGATGCCGTTTTGTAAAGGTTTTTGCAAATAACAACACTTGTCTCCTGTCTCCGAAGAGACAAAAAAGAAAAACTGTTATTTGGAAATTAGTTTGCCCTAGAAAAATGGTGTTGTGCAATTACTAGAAGGTTGAGGAATTGTTAGCAAATGTCTGACAAAAAAGAATTTCGAATAATTATCCGTCACTGGAAAACAGAACTTTGAAGTACATTTTCAGTAAAAAAAAAAGAAAAAAACAATTTGGTCGTTTTCAAATTAAATGTAAACAAATTCTTGTCGAACCCCCTCATAAATAATCACATTCTGCCTAGTTCTAAACATCATGTCCTATCCTCAAGGTACTGTCATACCGCCCTCCTTTCAATTTAATAAAATCCGATCCACGAATGCATTTTATCCCTTAATAAACGGCGATTATTTAGCTTGGAAATAAAATAAATAAAACCGAAGCGTAAAATAGTGATTCACGGAACTTCTTACAGAAACACTAGTATTGTAATATATTTATTGTGTGTGGTTAAATTATTAATGGTTAACTATTCTGCAATTTCCCGAACATATTTAAATAATTCTGCACTTACAACTAACAATATCCGATAATAACCTAACATTTAACTATCAATTTGCAATTTTTAAATCCGACACCCTGCCGGCAAAGCTCTTTTCTCCAAAATTTCAAAGGTCCCAGTCTTAAAAAAAAAACAACATTTTTATTAAATCAAGCAGCATCTCACTGGCATATGATTTGCGAGAATTCGCGTTAGGTTTCACTATTATTGATGATAAAATTAAGAGGTGGGCATTTTTAGGGAAGTAATTTTCGCACTCATGAAGTTTTTCCTGTATAGTTAGGACAAAAAACGAAACATTGTCATTCAAACTAAATCATCACGCACCGAATAATAAGAGTGGTAAAACGACGCATATTGAGTTAATAGGTATTGGACTTAATTCATTTTTGTACTTTATTCGTATTTCAACCGTTTTGTTTGGATTCTTTTACGGCTTACTTGATAAAATAATCGGCATAGAAATTCGATTTACTCCGAAACTTCAGGTTTTTTCCTTCTATTCTTCATATGTGTGCATGGTTTATTTTGCATTTCATAATGGAAAGATGAAACGACTGTTATTACTAAGGCAAGCGTAATCTTGTGTCCGTGTAGCATAAAAACAAAAGAAAATAAGGATCGGAACAAGAAAAAAAAAACACGACATAACGGCGTAATTCGACTTTACCAATCTTCATTATTAAATATAAGGGGGTTACACAGACATTTAACCAGAGTAGAATTGTACAATTACACAGGTCCAAATCCATAACAATCAGGAAACGTAAACAACACGCGAAGGTGGCTACATTTGTTTGTGCCGACCACAGAAATAGTATATATATATATATATATATATATATATATATATATATATATATATATATATTTATATTTATATATATGTGTATATATATAAATAGAGAGAGAGAAAGATAGAGATAGATAGATAGATAGAGAGAGAGATAGATAGAGAGAGAGAGAGAGAGAGAGAGAGAGAGAGAGAGAGAGAGATGAAAATATTTGGAGGGTAAAAAATTTAATTATGCCTAAATATAGATAGGGTCTCGTTCTTCGCCTAGCATTATTATACAAAAATTATTTTCCATGCGACTTTTTTCCCTGTTTTTTTATATACCATTTTTTTCTCTCCCTAGCCATATTCATGAAATTTTTCAATCGAAATTTTCCCCGATTTTACGGCAATCACTGAACACTAACCAACTTTATATTTAAATATTTTGAGATTAATACAGAATCGGAAACGGAATCGTAATTGTATCGGAATCGGAAATTTAGTACTGAATCGGTAATTGTATCGAAATCTGGAAAAATATTGGAACCGTCCCATTATATATAACTAACATTTTAATCTATTAAAATTTCGGCAATGTTCACATACCAACAAAGTCAAAGTCCAAATTTACTGATAGCAACAGGTTATGTATTTTTCTTATAAGTTGCAATAATTTCGTGACAGTTCGGACAATTTCAAATATTATATCGTTGAAAAATATTCACAAGCGTCAGACGTCGAGAAAACACTATTTAATGAACAATGTGGAATCCATTTTCCTTCTAAGGAAAACCACGTTTCTTCCTTCCGAGATTTTTTTACTCTTTTCCGTTATGGACTTTTATTATATCTACTCATTTTCCATGTATGTATTTTTAAATATTTGAATCGAATATCGATTTACACTTGCACCCAATTTTCGTGTTTTTGTAAATAAAGTTAATTATTATTTTTCTCTTAATTATATAATGAAAAGAATTTATTTATTAATTTTTACAAAATACGTGATATTCTTAGTTTCTACTGAATTGTACTGATTCCATGTTCGTTTCGTATCCCAGTAATTCGTCAGAAAGAAACGCACAATATTCTGTGTAGCTTACCTGCCATATATATTTTAATAACTTACTATCTGGCTCTATCTATGTATTGAGCACTGTTGAAGTAAATACTGAAAATTCACGCATAAAATTATATCTTCGTATAGTAATTTATGTGATTAAATGAAGTATTCATATATATATATATATATATATATATATATATATATATATACACTTTTTATTAAATATACCCATGTAATATATTACATTAACAAAGATGTATGAAAAATACAAGCCAACAAAACCGTTCTCCGACCAACGCCCGACTATTGACTGCTGAAAATTAGAACAGGAATAATAAGCAATTCAATTATTAAACTAAAAAAATATAATGTTACGTAAATATAAATATCTGATAACATTAATTTTATGCATGAAAGATAAAACGCGGGAAATCCTGGCTAGCTTAATTGATAATATATATATATATATATATATATACATATATGTATATATATATATATGTATATATATATATATATATAAAAAGGAACAAACCATATTATGTGTTCATCAACGTTTCGTCTTTATTTCGAGACTTCCTCAGAGGAAGTCTCGAAATAAATAATATATATATATATATATATATATATATAATTTACTATGAATATATGTTAATGTATATAACATGGTATAAATAAAGACGGGTGATTAGCATAAATATCGATTCATCACATCACTTGCTACATGTGACAACTCAGAAAATCCGACCAGATTACTTTATGCATTAGATAATTGATATAAAAAGAATACAGCAAGATTTTTAAGAATTTAACACAGTAATAATAATCATAATAAGACTGGGTACCACTTTATACAAATATTAATCTCCATTTAGAAAAACAAAAAAAAAGTGTTAAAAGAATTATTAGTATAATTATGATTTGTATTTATTAGTGAAATGCGAAGAATTGTTTAATACTTTAGAGAACAGCTCAACAGGTATTTGTTAACATTGGACTTGAAGACGACAACGATGTTGTTAGCAGCGATAAGGAAAAACACTTCAATTGACAATAGTAGTGCCAATTTATTAAATTACACGTAAGTCAAACAGAGGCCGTCTTCGTTTTGCAATCTACCCTAGGGTTCAAGACTAGAATATTAACATGCAGTTGGACAATATAATCTCGTTTTTTGAAGAATCGGATTTGTTAGAGCAGCTGATATCGTAAGAAGAAACATACGTCAATTGGATATTTCGTCGCCCGACAAGCCGTCTGCTTATCCATTTTGGAGCCGCGATAATTGCATTAGGAGAACCGGAGCCGGCCTTTGAGGGGTGAAACTTGATTGGGATCTCTTGCCGTAATTCAATCAAGTCCGGTAACTCGTCTTTGCACGAAATTATCTGAGGGCATTGTTTGCTTCCTCTTCAATTATTCTGCAAGAACATAGAAAGAATAGACGTCAAAAAAGCGATAAGAGTTAATGTTGTTTTCGTCTGTTACTCAGTATAAATAAAGGAGCTGGAGTACAGATAAGACTATTCACTTTTTCTGTAGAGTTAAACAGTGCTAAACTGATCAAAGTGAAGTCGTTCATTTATCGATAGTTCCACGGAACGTGTTCAAATGAAGCCCAGTCACTGGTTATTTACTTATAACCATTCACACTGCAACGTCAGTTGATTAATAAACTTATATCAATTAATTAATACCTGTGTAACTCTCTTCAGTTTGCTTGCTTTCCATCTGACTACAATATGGTCGTCTTCACGTCCAATGCAAACAAATTCTTGATGAGACGTCTTCTTAAGTAATAAAATTTACCAAATTTCCACTACTAATGATTACTATGTTATTGTCTCATTGACTATCGTACACCCATTACCTCTTGTTCTCGAGTAACCTCCGGGCCTTAATAGGTGGCGACTCCTTTGTAAAAAAAACGCAAATAAATCTTGTATTAGCGCATGAAATACCGCAAAATAATATTTTTAAAATATATTATTTTTAAACTAATTTAGTTTATTCTATCTTGCGACTCTACACAGGTAGCGATGGAGTCAGCTAGTATAAATTCAAGCGATGGTACATGTCAAGATATCCAGCGGCCAATAGAAATGTACCTAGGAACAGGTGACTTGATTGAAAGTTGGGTCTAAGATCGATTCCCTAGATAAAACGTGCTACAAATGCATGTGTTGAACAATATGACGATAGAAATGACGTCACATGTTGGAGCTCGAGAACAGATAGTTTCTAGTTAGTCTCTTCCAGGAAACAGTACCAGACGTTCACTGAATGTAATTATCTGAACTAAGGTTACCGACGTCTCCGTCGGTTTGCGTTTTTCGAATTCCAAGTTAGAAAAAAAAGGAAGAAGGAATTAATTCTAGCGAGTAATTCTTCATGATTCTTCAATGATTAAACTGTTTCTTTAAATTAAATGTTTGTAAACCCAGCATGTCTCCAATGTAAATGAAATGTTTGTAAACCCAGAAAGTCTCCAATTTAAATTAAATGTTTGTAAACCCAGCAAGTCTCCAATTTAAATTAAGTGTGTGTAAACCCAGCAAGTCTCCAATTTAAATTAAATGTTTGTAAACCCAGCAAGTCTCCAATTGAAATTAATTTTTTGTAAACCCAGCATGTCTCCAATGTAAATGAAATGTTTTGTAAACCCAGAAAGTCTCCAATTTAATTAAATGTTTGTAAACCCAGCATGTCTCCAATTTAAATGCAATGTTTGTAAACCCAGCATGCCCCCAATTTAAATTAAATGTTTGTAAACCCAGCAAGTCTCCAATTTAAATTAAATGTTTGTAAACCCAGCAAGTCTCCAATTTAAATGAAATTTTTGTAAACCCAGCATGTCTCCAATGTAAATGAAATGTTTTGTAAACCCAGAAAGTCTCCAATTTAATTAAATGTTTGTAAACCCAGCACGTCTCCAATTTAAATGCAATGTTTGTAAACCCAGCATATCCCTAATTTAAATGAAATGTTTGTAAACCCAGCAAGTCTCCAATTTAAATTAAATGTTTGTAAACCCAGCAAGTCACCAATTTAAATAAAATGTTTGTAAACCCAGCATGTCTCCAATTTAAATAAAATGTTTGTAAACTCAGCATGTCTCCAATTTAAATTAAATGTGTGTAAACCCAGCATGTCTCCAATTTGAATTAAATGTTTGTAAACCCAGCATGTCTCCAATTAAAATTAAATGTTTGTAAACCCAGCACATCTCCAATGTAAATTAAATGTGTGTAAACCCAGCAAGTCTCCAATGTAAATTAAATGTGTGTAAACCCAGCATGTCTCCAATTTAAATAAAATGTGTGTAAACCCAGCATGTCTCCAATTTAAATTAAATGTGTGTAAACCCAGCAAGTCTCCAATTTAAATTAAATGTTTGTAAACCCAGCAAGTCTCCAATTTAAATTAAATGTTTGTAAACCAAGCATGTCTCCAATTTAAATGAAATGTTTGTAAACCCAACAAGTCTCCAATTTAAACTAAATGTGTGTAAACCCAGCATGTCTCCAATTTAAATGAAATGTTTGTAAACCCAGCAAGTTTCCAATTTAAATGAAATGTTTGTAAACCCAGCAAGTCTCCAATTTAAATTAAATGTGTGTAAACCCAGCATGTCTCCAATTTAAATGAAATGTGTGTAAACCCAGCAAGTCTCCAATTTAAATTAAATTTGTGTAAACCCAGCAAGTCTCCAATTTAAATTAAATGTTTGTAAACCCAGCATGTCTCCAATTTAAATGAAATGTTTGTAAACCCAGCAAGTCTCCAATTTAAATTAAATGTGTGTAAACCCAGCATGTCTCCAATTTAAATGAAATGTGTGTAAACCCAGCAAGTCTCCAATTTAAATGAAATGTGTGTAAACCCAGCAAGTCTCCAATTTAAATTAAATGTTTGTAAACCCAGCAAGTCTCCAGTACGTTTCATGCACAAGTAGTTTTGTTCGTCTAGCTACGCAAACGACGTTTTCAATAACACAAGGTTCGGGCCAAGATCAAAGTGTAGCATCTGTTCTTCAGATGCTATACTTCAATTTCTTGTTCTCTGTTAGTGGAGGAGAGATCCTTCACGACTGACACAATTTTTATTTTTGTTCCTTTTCTCCACGTAAAAAAAAAAAACGAACCTGGTGTCTAACTCTGTCCCGTGGGGAGGCATTGGAAATAGGAACACAAGGTGATCATATGGAAAAGTGGCGATCAAGAGGATTAAGCATTAATACTGACTAATGTCTGTATAAATAGAGTTTGCAATAGTTTTATTGATCGCTCACCAGAGAGATATTACGTAATAACACGGACACCGTCACAGGAACCAACAAAAATTAATAAATAAATAAATAAATAGATAAATAAATAAAACATAAAACAGGAAAGATATAAAAATCCGACTCGGATTTTTTTTAAAGTTCAAATGAAGTGTATTTATTCGTGGTTCTGCCAAAGCAATACATTTCATTATATTTCAAAAGTATTTTCGCGCACACACGTGCTTCGCAAAACTCTTCATTACCGCCATCTCACGTTAACGCTAGCGAGCGATTTCTTGCTCTCGACGTTCATCCGCCCATCTTACGCGGCGCACAACTTGTTTCTCCCTAATCGACTACGTGGTGTATTTTTCTTTCTTTTTCTTGTGACGCAAGTTCGCGTACATTTACTAATTTGCATACGTGCTTAAATGACTGTTTTTTTTTTAAATATTTTAGCTGGCCAGCTGTCCTTCAGCAGCTGCTAATTTTCTCACACGTAGCCACACGCGCTCTGTTACACTACTTGGTAAATAGCAAAAAATATCTGGACAGAACATATGGGATGACCTAGTATTTTATATAACGTTCTACTACCTCTAACCTTCCTATTTTCCGTGCTTTCGTCGTATTTACAGTAATTATTTTACACTGAGTACGCACAGCGATGACTATGCATGGCATATAATGGTTGGTAATGATTCGAAATTTCAATCGATCTAAAAATATGCGCAGACAATCAGAATGAAGAAAGCAGACATCTATCGACCTAAACAAGCGAACTCAAGTGTCTGCACAAACGAAAGACGAGACAAACGCCCACGTAGCAATGACGCTCTGTTGTATGGTTTGTGCTGACGTCAAATACGCTAATATCCCCCCCCCCAAGAAAAACGGCTGGACCATTATGAACCATTATTCACCAGTGAAGAAGCGGCTATTTTTGAATATTACCTTAAAGGTTAAGACAGAATATTAAAAAAAAAACATCGACAACGAGTTAATAAAAATGTACATACATACAAAAATAAATGTCAATACTTCAGGCTTGGCAAGTTGGAGTTAATTTATCTACAAATCAATAACTGATGGTCGGGTTGAGTAAGGCCGCTGTTGACAGTGTTACTGACTTAAAACTCGGCGATAGGAGTTCATATTCAATCGAATATATTGCACAAACGTATCTATTATTGACCTAATCATTGCATAAATTTTTTTATGTTTCATTTATTTTTCGGGGGATCTGTTCGTTTATTCAAAGGCGCCATTCCAACTTTTATCAGAGAAAGATCGGGTGTCTTCTATTTTCCCTTTCCTTGTTTATTGGTCTACCGATCGTTCGTCTGTTCGTTCTTAACATTCTCAATAACTACTCATTACATTTTTTTGAAATTTTGCATGAAGTTACAACTACCCAAGAGAAGAAATATAAGATTCTCGGATTTTTGGTAAAATGTCTGGTGCATCCTCGGTCAAAAACGTTTAAAATGGTCTAAAATAGCACTTTTCGAGACATAGAATCTTTTCCGATCATGAGATTTTGCTAAAAATTACACAAAAGCAAGATTATATACATATACATCTAGAAACCTAATATTAGACCCTGAGAATATTCTGGTTGCGTTCACAGGGGTAAAAGGGGGTTAAATCGCCAAAAATACTACTTTCGTTGACATAAAATAATTTTAGGCCATTAGGTTTTGCTGAAAATTACCCCAAAGCAAGACCACATGGATATACATCTAGAAACATAATATTTGATTCTGGAAAATTCTGGGTCTTGAGCCCCAGGGTATTTTACGGGTGGAAAAACACACCTTTTGGGCTGATTTCTATTTTTCCTCTGAAGTTCATACTTGTGTCTAAATGGGGAGTTTAAATGGGAACGAATCAAAAAAAAATAAGGTGTCGTTTGTGATTTTGCTGGTTTAGCCTTATGTTTTATATCAGACAACGAGTTTAAATGGGCAAAAGAGGTAACAGTTCTACAGCTGATTTTGGCTCACATTACAAGGAAAGTATCTCTCGTAGACTCGATTTTACAAATATTATATATTCGTAGATTGGACTTTAATACATGCAATTGGTTTACAACATAAAGTTACAAACTAGTAAGCAGGCAACTATTTTTTTTAAAAAGTGCCTTCTACACATGAATATCCGACCATTATCAAACTATACCCTCGGGCGGAGATAAGTAAATAAGAACATGCCAATTCGGATTTGTTTTTCAATCCAAAGAGATCCGAAAATGTGGGGGAAAAACGAATATATAATAACAAATGCATGTTACTAAAAGCGAGAGAACTTACTCTTCTGTCTAGCTGTAATTTTTTAAATATTCAGAGCGGAGCAGACAAAAATATATTTGATTGTGATTAGTGGTGGGCAGGAAAGGCGCTGCCCAATTTAATGTTAAGTAACATTTCCATGCCTTTATAACAGTTTAAGACTCAGGACTAATAACCATTTTCCCCATGATATATAGATTGTGTGTACTTTACCTTTAAAGGTGGTTTCGTGTGGTTTAACGACTTTTCCGGTTGGACTTAGTGTTAGACAAAAAGTTAGAATGACCATTTCAATATAAATTTAATAGGAAAAACTGATCCTATTTTTTAAATTCTAAAATATTTTTCGGGATGGTCACACGTAATCGCCTAGAAAAGAAGAATCTCACTTCTTAATGCTTTTTCTTTACATATTTCCTCCAAACCTGCGAGATTTTCATCTGGTGCTATTTTGCCCATTCATACACGTGACATTTTTAACTATCCTCACAACCCTCCTTTCAGAATGGTTCTAAAATGTATCAATTAATCACGTATACATTTCTTGCTTGTTTGTTATGAATGTCTATTTTTAAGAAATCCACAAACATCAATATTTGTAAAATGAAACTTTTACAACTATCGAATTTTGCTTTGGATTTGCTTGAAACGACATCTGTTCACAATGCCACTATGTTTCGGAGCGTAAAATGAAGAGTGTAACTGCTTCATTGCTTTCTTACAGGATATACAAATAATACGTCAAATGCTTAGTGATGATGAGATTACAGAAACATTAAAAACTATTTGGAGAAGTGTACAGTTTTGGCATAACCTGCAGCTTGACATATTAGCGAAAATAAGGTTCTATGGAAAACCAACTTTTTTTCATGACTTGGAGTGCAAATCAATTTTACTGGAATGGCATCATTAAAGCAGATGCTGTCCACATTTGGGTTCAATTAACTGATGCTGAAATCGATGCTATATCAAGAAATAATAAAGAAAACTGACTAAAAAGGAATCCTGTTACTACAGCACGCCAGACAGACCATATTTTAAAATCATTATGAGGGGAGTTTGTAGTTGGTGGATTTTATCCAATTGGAGAAATTTAAAATTTTGATGAACGCAGTTAATTTTAAAGTGGCACTGTTGTGAAATATGTGCACAACATCATTCACGTTAAAGGCGCTCCATCCATAGACCAGCATCACAGTGATGATGAAGTAATAGCTTTTGTTGACAATAACATCACTTATACTATTTCCAATCAAGATCAATTTCCACAATTGCATCAACGGGCTACCACTGTGCAAGCACATCCCCATGCCTTCACTTGTCTGATAACTCGTCAAAAACATTGTCGTTTCAATTTTCCTTTGCCGCAAACTGCAAAATAAACTATTATTTCGCGAGAGGCTGTGAACAATGACACTTTGAATAAAGATATAATACACAAAGTATTTACCGCCCATCAAACTCTGCAGGATTTATCGTCACTTACGTGTACTGAACTTGTTCAAGAATCTGGATTAGATGTTGAAGTCTATTACAGTGCCCTAGCATTTTTGAGAGGAAAGCAAGAATTCTGTACAGAAGGATGCCCAAAGATATAAACAGTCCCCCTCACAACACTGTTATCTTAAGTCTTTTGAAAATTAACATGAACATTCAATTTTTTAATTCTATCTACGCCGTTATAGCATCTTTTCCATTTGCATACATGTGCAGTAGAAGATGAGATCTCGTGAGATTCCACGAGACTACACCCTATAAATCCATGGCTGCCATCCTTAATTTCTCTTTCTCTCAAATCCCATCCGAAGGTAAGTTGTATGACCGCACGACACACACACACACGGGGACGCTTTCTTCTTTGATTATTACATTCAACTCTACAATCTTGTAAATCGGAGAGGTCAATGAGTGAGGTTATGTGTAAGACTGCAAAGGAGTGCGAAAGTGAAAATGTTAGAAAAGCCATGAGCAAGGACGAAAGTTTTTTAATCAACAAAAGAGAAACCAGTTTGCATAAAGCAATAATGAGAGTGTTATCCATGCCTTTGCGGCACTCAAACAATCAGATTGGTTTTGTGCTCACTGGTAATCCAAAGAAACGGTTTTAGA
Organism: Euprymna scolopes; assembly: GCF_053919585.1. Taxonomy (NCBI): domain Eukaryota; kingdom Metazoa; phylum Mollusca; class Cephalopoda; order Sepiida; family Sepiolidae; genus Euprymna; species Euprymna scolopes. The sequence continues at coordinate 9,159,425 of NC_136514.1, read as the reverse complement.
GTGCTAGAACTAACTACTGGTCTACTTTTCTAATATCTTTTTCGACAAATACACTGGAAAGCCAGATCACCTGGAGTACCTTTTTTCTAGCAGACTTTGTATTAACTTACAAATATTTCATATCTTCTGAAGAGCCTGATACCAAGCAACAGTTTTTCCAACCTGCCAGTGATAATGTGAAGTTACTGGAGCAAGGTAAAGTGATAGACTTGAAAAACAACCTTGCGAGCTTTAGCACGTGTGCTTAGATGGTTTCATACGCCCAAAGACAGGAGAAGCGAAGGTCATTGCATGCGTATCCTTCAATTTTAAGTGCCATGGAGTGATGAAAACAAGTTAATAAATTCTGACGGTTCATACGTAACTAAGTTACACGAGGTTCTTGACAAGATTAAGCACAGAATTGAACAGTATTAAAAGTATGTTGCAACTTGTGAGAAAGATTTGGAGACTGCATGTGTTACTGACAGTGACGAAAGAAAACAAGAAGCAATTAATGGTTTGGATATTTTCGATCCAAACCAAATTGGGCTGGAAACTGAACATTATAAAACTCTTCCTACAACAAAGACAGTGTCATATTCCACTGAGCCTGCTGATTATTTCATGCCACGCCAGAAATTTTTGGATGGGTTGCCGTCTTGAATGCAGAGCAGCGATCAATTTTTCAGTTTGTAACGAAGTATACCCAGTCCATTCTCCACAATGAAAGGACTTCCACCGCCAGAGCCTTTTTTATGTTTATTTGAGTTGCTATTGTTGGACTGAAAAGAGTCATGCGGTTAACCTTATAACTGATTACCTCAACCGAACACTTCCTCCCAAGGATATGAAACTACCAGCTGTTTTGTTGGAACTTCCACTGATACTGCATCCAGTAAAATAAACGACACCACACTTCACACGGCTTTTCATCTTACTATTTTTCATGGCGGATCAAGAAAAAGCCTTTCTGATAAAACTTTAAATCATCTTTGAACGTTCTTATCACTGACAAAATCTGCATGACTGCCTATTAAGATTTCTTCAATGTTTTTCGTACTTTATGTAAATTGTTAGATCCACGCACTGCATTTGGCGGAATTTCTATCATTTCTTGTGGTGACTTCTTTCAACTGAATTCGGTTTATGTAAATGCAATTTTTATAAAATCATTTAGGTCTTTCTACTCCAATCTACTTCACATTTCGAGAGATTTTTTCAAGCAACATGATTTGACACAAATTGTCAGACAGTTAGGTGGTCCCGTAATTTGTAGAGATACTGAGTATGGTTCGAAGAGGTGATCACACTGACCTGGATATTGAAAATCTGGGAAACACTGATGTTGACAGTTGGAATGGTTTAACACCATACTTTATCTAATAAATCGTCTACCTGCTTTGAAAAAAGAGACAATACTTGCAGATGCTACAAGGAAAAATGTAACCATAGTTACCAACGATTCTGACAGAGATGAAGAAATGTTGCTGCACCATCCATTCCACACGATGCGCCATTACGAAAAACTGGTGAACTGCCACACTCTTTGACTATTTGTGTTCGGGATCGCTTCCTTAATGAAGAACTTGATGATCATTTAGTCAATAATGCAACAGGAACAATAAGAAGGTTTAACATATTTCATCGTCATGCCTCGCATGTTGAATTTGATGAGCGAAAACTATATTGGCAGCGTCAATAGTAAAATACTCTGAAACCTTTATAGGTTTTTTTTTTTTTTTTTTTTTACATTTTCACCCCAAACAAGGCACATTGCCACTTTGGTGTAGGGGGCTACTATCAGGGGATACATCTACTGGGGTACTATGTAGGGATTAGGGCAGCGAGTTGAATCTTGTCTGGAAGCGAGAGACAAGTAGCAGTTTGCCATCGCTACGAAAATGAAACATAAACAGAGAAACTGAACCCCTAATAACAGCAGCACACGATAACACGATTAGAACACATTATATCAAAACAAGGTTCAATAAAACACAAGTAAAACGGCAAATGCAGACTGTAAACAAAAGAGACGAAATAATAAACCACAAAATAAGCGATTGTATTTAAATAGGCAATAAAAATATAAGGATAGATACGATCAAATAGGGGAGGCAATTGCCTTTTGAGCACCCATGCAAATGGCGCAAGCAGAAACCGGCAGCAGTACTTGAAAACGGAAATCAAAATATTCTATGGGACATGGACGTACAAACAGACAAACCCATTCAAACAACAAGACCGTATATCAATATAGTTAATATGAAGGAACTGTCATGCCGGATTGTTAATTTTACTGTTACAGTTAACCACAGATTGAATATCTAGGATACGAGAAGCGAAACAACTACGCGAAATTGGCCAGAGAGCTCCAAGGGATATGGAAGGTGAATAAAGTCAAGATAACACCAATAATAGTAAGAACACTAGGTGCAATCCCGACAACATTTGAACAAAAGAATTGGAGAGATTGGAATAAGAGGAATGGCTGAAAAGCTACAACAGATAACAATAATGTTGGAATATAAGGAAAACCTTGAATACGAAGTATCCCTGAAAAGATCGGCGGTTACATCTGATAAATTGTTGTACGAATGATACTGAAGACTAGAACAGTAGGTCGAACAGTCGAAATTATCTTCTGTCCTCGGTAAATGAGGCTTTTTTTTATTTTTGTCCCAATCCAGAGACTTTTATTGGGAAAGCTGGATTTTCAACCCTTTAAAAATCGAGCTTGTGTCTTACTCTGCGCTTGCGATGTGCCAAGAAAAAATTAACTATCGTAATTGAACTACATAACAGATAAAATATTGCTGAATAAAATTATGAAACATGAATAAAACAAAATTAAAATACTTGTTGAGTTTCTATTCTAACACTAAAGTATAATCTAGCGCCATGTCTTAAGGCTGGTCCATGCCATCCGTTCCGCTTAACTTTATTAGAATTTTCCATTTCAAGCACGAACACAGCTACGCTATTATTTTTCCATCTCCCCGGCCTGGTAACTTTTTCTTAGTAATTATGCAAAGTAATTATGCAAAGTAATTATGCAAATACTGTCTGTGATTTTTGTAGATAGGATTTACAAATGAAATTCTACTTTTTAGGTATCTTTTGTTTAATAAATTGTTAGGTGAAAGTACACAGTAGTTAAAAGTAGTCTCCATACTTTACATATAAGGAATGGTTTCTAAATAATGACATTATTTCAGTAGGATCTGTCCTTTGCATAAGTATTTTTCTTTGTCTTAGTCCCTAGCTACGGTGGGATCGCTAATACATAGTTGTAAATCTTGGTGAGATAGTCCCCTCCCCTTTATTATATCTCACGTCACTCGGGTTTTCACGAAAGGTTTAAAACTGGCTGAACAGAAAATGTAATTTGGCACCAATTCTCAAACTAAGTGTCTGAAAACGTTTCATTAAATATTTCAATTGAACTGCCATGTTTCAAATTTCCAAAGAATTTGTTGATAATGTCTAAAAATACACTCCAAGCAATTCGTCTGACCTCATTTAGAGAAAGTACAGAATTTGAATCCTCGACAAGCTTTTTAATTTGTAGCCGATCGAAAATATCAACTTTCAATTTCTCATCGCTAATCCTTGGGAAATTCTCTATGGATATAATCAAAACCCGACCCATTCCTTACCCTGGGCAGTCATAAATTGCGTTATTCAACATAACTTAATATATCCTATTGGGAAAATAATACAATTTCTATCACAAGTGGCAAATCAATGACGGTCTTTTCTTTAATATTAATATGATTTCTTCGACGACTCTTTTATTTGCCAATATTCACATGTGTCCCCGTGGATGAGCGTATGCAAATGCCAAACACTGCGAGAAATGACCCCAATGTAGAGAAAACGAAGGAAAAACTCTAAAAAAATATATGCACAGACAGAAGAGTACGTTCAAGAGCATGTTCAGGACGTTTGAGAGGACAGAGATCAAAGAGAAAAAGAACGGTCACATTATATTTGTACCTGGAAATAAATGTTGTTGTTACAAAAAAAAAAGAGTACAGTTATAATTTGTCCTATGTTCCTTGCGACGTACTCTGCTACAACGTGTTGGGTATACGTGTATCCTATGTTAACGTGTATCTACAACTGTCCGCTGTCGAAGTCAATACCATGTGTGCACTTCCCGGTTGACTATAGCATGGTCGTGTTCAAATCCAATGTGAATAAATTTGTATTTAGTTCTTCTTTTAAGTAATCCAAACCTACCCAAGTTCCAACATAACTCATCATTTTGTCTCATCATCTACCAATCAAATTACCTTTATCTTAGCATGACCTCCGGGCCTTGATAATAGATGACCTCTTAAGTATAGTAAATGAATTAAGTCATTTTGCTATTGAGAAGTAAGAATTACTGTTTGTTCATATAGCAATTACATTTTTGCATGGAAGTACACTCAGAAAATAGGGTACAGGGAGCAATTTACTCAAGCAAGGTGTTTGAGGAAATAAGCTATTCGTCTATGGTTAAAAGATGGTATTTTGCTGCTAGTCACATTAAATGGGAGTAGTTAAATCTGGAACATATACGAGCAGTACGTTTGGAAGCACTTGTAAAACCAACAATATGGATACAACAGTCCGTCGATAGAACACTAGCTGGTGTTAGTAGACAGGTCAAGACTTATTAAGTTATAAAATTGTAGTTGGTGCCCAATACTTCATGCATTGGTGAATGGTGGACCTATAGAGAGGTAACACATTTCTAGGTGTTGAAATTTTTCTAACCCGATGGAGTGAACCCACTTTGCAGCTGACGACTGTATCTACTATTTATTTGTATTCATTTTGCCTGTGAATGTTAAAGTAGACACTTTTCGACTTTGCTTGAAGCAAACAGAAACACATTCACAAATTGGAATACTTAGTCAGTGTGTGTCGATGCAGTTCAGGTGCAGTTGCAAGTTACATATGCACGTTGCTTTACTATGTTGGGATCTGCATGGCGTGCATGAAAATGCTGAGATTTACATGCCCATATGTATAGCTGTCAAGATGCAGAACTGTAAACATTTACGTGCATATAGAAACACACACATATATTTTAATAACTTAGCATATATATATATATATATATATATATATATATATATATATATATATATACACACACTAAGTTATGAAAATATATACGGCAATAAAGCTACACAGAATATTCCGCGTTTAATTCTCGTGAGAATTCGTCAGCTTAATTGCCATATATATTTTATAACTTACTAGCTCTACCTATGTATTGATCACAGTTGAAGTAAATACTGAAAAATTATATATATATATATATATATATAATTTAAAGGAGATTAGAATAATAGTCTAAAGAGCTAAGTGTATTTTAATGTAATAGTGAAATTACTAGTTTAATTAAAATACAGGAAATGCTCGTTGTAATTTAGATATATAATAAGCTCGATAGTTAAATGTCCTAGAGCTAATTCAATATTAAGTAATGTGATCTATAATTTAAAAGTTTTAAAAAATTTTTAAATTTAAAAATCAAAATTTAATTAAATTAAAAATCAGTTTCATAAACAGGAACAACAACAAAGTCAATTATCTGTACGATCGTTTCGGAAATCCGTGCTTTTTATTTGTGGTATACATGAAGTCACGTAAATACGCTAACGGAAACAATTTACTGCACGAGCGTCGCCCTTTTTAAAATTCATCATTCAATAAAATAAAAAGCTATAGCAAACATCTAAATGACTACTTTAAATACAGTTCCTGATTTCAAAAAAAGAAAAACCAAAAGGTAATTATATATCTATATATTTTTAAATCAAATTTATTATGTAAATTCAAAATATATATTTTTTTTTCTACTCATTTCTATCTCTAACCTATACCAATTTTCTTATTAATTTTCTTATAAATTTTAAATCCAAACCTTTTACTTCAATTTTTCAGATTCATCTGCCTTACTGTTAATGCTAGGTTTATTTTTGGTGTCTTTTCAATTCAATAGAAATCCTCCTAAATTTGCTGATGAGGAGACCGTGCTTACCAAAAAACTATGTATAATTGTTCTACGTGACTTCATGTATACCACAAATAAAAAGCACGGTTTTCCGAAACGATCGTACAGATAATTGACTTTGTTGTTGTTCCTTCTTATGAAACTGATTTTTAATTTAATTAAATTTTGATTTTTAAATTTTAAAAATTTTAAAAAATTTTAAATTATAAATCACATTACTTAATATATATATATATATATATATATATATATATATATATATATATATATATATATATATATATATATGCACACTAAGTTATGAAAATATATACGGCAATAAAGCTACACAGAATATTCCGCGTTTAATTTTCGTGTGAATTCGTCAGCTTAATTGCCATATATATTTTATAACTTACTAGCTCTACCTATGTATTGATCACAGTTGAAGTAAATACTGAAAAATTACGCATAGCATTATATCTTCGTATATTAGTTTATGTGATTAAATGAAGTAATCACATATATACTAGCATAGGTGCCCGGCGTTGCCCGGGTTTTTGGAGGTGTATGCTGAGCAAAAAAAAAAGCCAATATTTTTTAAATTTGACCCCTATTATGACCCCTTAACATTTATTGTTTTGGGCTCAAATCAAGTTATTAAGTTAGATCCATGTCCAGTGAACCTATATCTAAAATTTCAAGTGTTTAGGACCAAAATTGGCGGAGGAGTTTGGCGGAGTTCTCAATTTTAAATCGTTGAACTTAACGGCCAAATTTCTGGCCGGAAACCGATCACATATATTTTCCCAACTCTCAGTACCCTGTATATCAATTTTCGAGTCTGTAGACTAAAAATTACAGAGTTATTGCGTAGGGAAATGTACACCGACAGACAGACACACAGACAGACACACAGACACGTTCACTTATATATATATATATGTGTGTGTGTGTGTGTGTGTGTATACTTACATATGTGCATTTACACAACCGCATTTGCATATATGTGCTTCAGATTGTGCGTGCCGTGTATGTTGCATTATGGTTTGTTTATTACACATGAATTTCGTTATGAAGTTTTTTCTTTCTTGTGTTAATAAAAATAATCTTTTTCTAAAACATGACAGTGATTGCCAATTTATCTTTGCTGCATTTGATATTCGATTTTATTGGACATTTAACAATACTTAAGAACAAACTGAACAAAAACAATCAGTCAGCTTATTTTTTAAGAATGACGAGGAATTAGGCGGGAAATGAGGGAGCAGCGTTTTGTGCATAAAGCCAATAAAAAACTAAATCAATAAAATTTCTCACAATGTTATTATCTTTATTGACCCGTGACCTTTTATTGCTAAACACTACTATATCAACTTTTCAGTTCGAAAATATCGATTAGATGTAAATCATCCAATTATAATATCGATTAGTAAGAACGTTATGCATATTTGCATATTTGCAATTTTAATGTGATTAATCAATCGTAAGTTTGTATTGGCTTAAGAGGGACGTGACCGTGGTTCAGTGATTAACGACACAGACTGACGACCTGAGTGTCCCAAGTTCGAATCCAGTGTTACACCAAATCACGTTCATTTTGGCTGTTGCAATTATCACGTGGTCCCTCCCGTAAATACCTGACGTATTTCCAGAAATGTTTGACTAGAAAATATTGGGAAACCGATGCTAGCAATAAGATATCCTGATGATGACTGGGTTAAGAAAATTTGTAGTATGTCTCATTGAATTATAACGTAATGTAACAAAAGTAATATCTCTCTCTGTCACCCCCCACACACATATATTTATATATGCATATGTATACATACTACATAGAAAAATGTAGCATGAAAAATAATATGGTTAAGATTAAGCTTAGAAAAGTAACAGGCCTACTTGTTAAAACCGGAAAAGAAAACGACAAGATAAAAAATATAATAAATTCATGATTTAAAATAGTGTAACAATGTAAAACTTAAAAAATACAATTTAACATTATATATCAATTCTTGTTGCTGCAATATTTGAAGTTATTAATTTTTCATATTTTTACTAGAAAATCTTGTCTTTTTCTTTTCCAGTTTTAACAACTAGTCCTTTTACTTTTCTAAGCTTTATTTTAACCATATTACTTTTCATGTACGAATTTTTCTATGTAATCCATGATTTTCCCAGGCTTTGCTTTAAAATATTATTTTCTTTTTTGTATTCAATACCATACGCATTGTCAACAATCCATGAAAAAATTATTACTAACTTCTTAAAATGACTAAATAAAAAATGAAATAAAAGACGTAATTAAGTAAATAAACAGAAAGAAGGAACCACGAAAGAGAAAACAGAATTAACGAACAACTTCGTAAGCGACAGATTAGCAGCCCTAGCACGACAAAGAGCATCACTTTTGTTAATTCGCTCTATATAACACAAAGAAGATGGCGTGCGAGCAATGTTCCCGCTGTGATTTATGAAGGTTTCGACGCTGAAAAAGTTACTATGTTAACTAACAGCAAAACTAAAAGATATCGTCTCTAAAACGTCAATGTTAAAAAAGTTGCTATGGTAACAAACAGCCAATCAGAAAGTAACCGTCTCTCACGTTCCCTACTGATTCTGAGAACTTTTGAACACCAGAAATATTATTAGAAATTGTTATAATGAACGAAAATTAAGCAATTTTATTTCAAAATATAACTGAAAAGGGGACCTATAAACTGTAAAAATTGTTTAAAATTTTCTCGCAAAATCAGTGAGCTGTAAATCTTTAAACCATTTCTAAAAGGGTAAAACTAACAGAAACATATATTCAAACACTGCTTTGTTTGAATTATATATATATATATATATATATATATATATATATATATATATATATATATATATATATATATATATATATATAAGCGAGATTAGACACTGATAGAATTCATATGAAAAATCCTGATAGATATTACTTGAGGTAATACTTTCAAGGAGATTCTAGCCAAAAAGGAAAAGCTCAATATTTAAGAATAGAGTAATGTATAAGTTTCGTGGTTAAATTTTTAATTAAAAAAAAACAACATATAGAGACATATATTCGATTCAAGAATTTATTGTTTGACAAAAGGAATATATCGAAGGGGTTATTTTAATTTACTTAATCGATGGATTTTCAACATCATCAGATGAAATGAAATGCAGTTAGCAAAATGTTCAGCTGCGAATGGGCGCTATTTTGCCTTTCAGTACAATTATTGAAAATAGTTTTTTGAGTGGTTGTGGATAATTATATGGAAAAAATGTTACGAAAAGAGAAGTTTATACAACCCGGATAATCCATTATCGGAAGGAGTCCAATGCCGTTCGAGGTTATAAATCCAGGTGGGTAGAAAATAGGCCCATGAGAGAAAGTGATATTCCCATATAGCGAAAGCGTACTGCTCCTTATTGATTTTTCGAAAAGTATACAGGGCAGCCTTATTCGTTGTTGCGTTGATTGTGAGTTGGTTGCTGTAGTCCAAATGCATCTCGGTGTTGACAAAGTGTATCCGAAATTGGGTGGATATAACATTCCATTGTAATTATTCCCGTGAGTAATAGAATTTGAGCATTGAGTTAAGTGTGCAATAGACCGCGAAATCAATAGTGTAGTTATCAAAATAACAAAGATAGCTAAATAATCCTGGAGATGATATATGTTATTTATTGCATTTCATTATTCTTAAGTATATATATATATATATATATATATATATATATATATATATATATATATATATATATATATATAGACGAGAATAATAAAATGCAATAAATCTACTGGTTTGCAAATCTAGTGATTATCGGTCTTACAAAATACGGAAAACTCATAGGTTAAGGAAATAATTTTATTAAATTGTATTCTTTGTTTTGCATGCAATAAAAAATCTATATTTGAAATGTAACCGTTTCAAATCATAAAATTCAAATTCCTAAATTATATATATATATATATATATATATATATATATATATATATATATATATATATATATATATATATAGTAATTAGTATAAAATATATATGGCGATTAAGCTACACTGAATATTCCGCGTTTCATCCACTCTAGGACTCTTCCGGCTTATGCGTCCATATTATCCATCTATGCCTAAATATCGAAATAATCATAGAACGATACACAAATTGTACATGTACACATATTAAACTATATATATATATATATAATGTAGTCATCGACATACATTCCCGTTTCGTTGTATCATAACTCATCAGTGCCGCTAAACAAGCACCTCTCCCAAGCCGAGGATTGAGCCTAGAACGATCGCTACAGTAGCAGTTCTACCGATCGACCCACGGGAGCGGAGCCCGTAAATTATCTGGCCAAATGTCTATTTGAACAAACATTTTCCACCACTTTTACAGTGGTCTAACAGTGAGCGGCGAATTTTTCAGCCAATTACGTAGCGGGTGAGATTATTTACGAAATGCTCCACTCGAAGAGGGTGACTTAAAATACTTGTAGTCATACAGATATATATATATATATATATATCTGTATGACTACAAGTATTTTAAGCCACACACACATATATATATATATATATATATATATATATATATATATATATGCATATATATATTACAAAACTTGGTTGAAATTCAAAGACTTACATTTTTTTCTTTTCTATAACTCTTGTTTATTTCATCTTCGATCACTTCATTACATCCGTTTCGTTACTGGGATGACAATTTTATGATTTTATGTTTTCATAAAAATGTTCTTTCTCACTAACTCGTCGGATGTAATTTTCATCCGATGTTAATAACAAAAGGTTAATTTTTACATGGTAAACCTAGTGCGTTCATTTGAGAAAAAGAAAAGTGATCCTCACGTTTTTAAGGTCAATCATCTTGGATATATATATATATATATATATATATATATATATATAAAGTGTATGTTTCTGAAATGTAATAGAATCATTCGCAAACATTCGAAAGATCAAATTATCTCAGTAATTTCTCAAGATAAATTTAATTTATTTTTATAAAATTAATTTATTTATATAACATTAATTTATTAACATTAATAAATCAAGGTATAACGTAATCTTTGGAATTTTTGCGAACTCTTCTGTTATACTCTATATGCTCTGAAATAACAAAAATACATTAATAAACCATTGAATTTTTCAATTGGTAATTTTTTTAAATCTAAACCAATTGCAAAAATAAAAAATAAAAAGCTTTTAAAAAATTCATTGCGCTTGATATATACAAATTGATTAACATTTAGTCTAAATTATTAACTTATATATACACACACATACACACACGCATATATATATGTGTGTGTGTGTGTGTCTGTGTGTGTATGTGTGTGTGTGTGTGTGTGTGTTGGGGGAATATACTTCTTCAATTATATATCACCTTTTAGTTATACCTTGGTGAAAGGAAAGGAAAAAAAAGTAATTGCAATATTTCTCCCAATTCTCGGATTTTGTAATCATGGACATGTACATTTATTTTCTTTTAAAATTGATAAACGCATTTTCTTCTGATGAGTTAAAGGAAAAATAAATTCATTCATTGATATAATAATTCAATGGATGATTTTATGATATGAAATAACTGCTGTCAACATTCTTAACGGCTATATGTCTGTCTGTTTGTCTGTCTGGCTGGCTGGCTGTCTCCATATTTTCAATCGCTATCTTTTCCGAAACTAAAAGTCGCAGAGCCGCGCTAGGACTCTCATATGATTGGATATTTTTACGGGCCGTTCTTTTAGAGATCGTTAGCCGGTTAACATTGCTTTTGAGGGGTCCAAAATCGGTAAAAATTGAAAAATATTTTAAGCATTAGTTTTTTTTTATTGGTTTATATGCGTGTCACGTTGGTACAGTGGGAACGTCATCACATTTGTTTGTTACATTTTCGGTTTCGATTCTAGCCTGTGGCACTTAAATACTTTCTGTTTTACTATTAAAATCACGGCTCTATAATAATATTTATGAAAACTGGCTAAATTAAAATATCATATTTAAGCGTATTTTACGCACGGGCAAAACCGGCCGTCCCCATACAGCTAATATATATATATATATATATATATATATATATATATATATATATATATACGAGTAGTGTCATTAAACTAAGAGGTGGATAATACAAAATAATTAGGACGATTGTTCGGCCCTTTCAAAAGAATAGATTGCCATAATTTCAAATTAGAACTGAAAAACATAACATGTTGTTCTCATCAAATATCAAAGGAAAAACTTCGTAAACCTACTTGCATGCTATCATATTTTATATTGAATAAACACAAAATTATGTGCATGTACGCCCGATTATATTATATATTATTTACTAGAACAAATTGTGGGAAATCCACTGAATGAGAAATATATTGAATCGACAAATATGTTTTGATAAAATTAATATTTTTCTGGATAGCCCCCCAATTTTTTTTTTTTTTATAGAAAAACAATACTTCGAAATCAATATGAATTTATTAATATTGCTATGAAAATATTGTTTATCATATTTTAAATAACCAACCCAAATTAGATAAATTAATAAGTTTCAATAAATACTCAGGAAGTAACATTGTGCTAAATAGTTTAATACGAATAATAAAAAATCACATTGTCAGAAAAAAATATTAAAGTTAGATTTTAATTACATTCTTTTTAGTCACACATTGTTCTTTTTTTGTTGTTGCCTTGTTTTTCGAATATTCATTTTTTTACATAACGTTTCGCTGGCTACTTTCTTCGGTGAAAAACCACTGCACATTGAAATTATTACGATCTTCTTAGCAACACAATTACAACAACAATCATTACATTATTTTTATTATAATGATATTCGAAAATGAGATTACATCAAAGGGAGGCCACTCTCATATTCGTGTTCAAGGGTGCCAGATTTCCTCCTCTAAATGCCAAATTTCGCGAATTTTACCGTTTTTGACGTAGTTTCGTCTTAAAAAGTTGTATTTGCCTTTTGTGCTTCAAAACGTAATGTACGGATTAATTAAGGAAGGACAACATACTATTATATGGATTGCCAATTTTTATTCTTATTTACTATTGAATAGTAGATACTAAAAGCGAGATAGAACTCATGGGATGCGAGTTAAAATATTACACACGTTTTTAATATCTTTTTCAAATGTAATATTTACACAGCATCATTTGATTGCCTGGTATGTTGCTGATAAATGAAATCATGTACGTTTTTTAATACACTGCGGATGTCATTATTTTATCAGATCTTGCTTTGGGGCAAGCGTTTTAACGATGAAGTGGCGTTAGGTACTAGAAATGGTACAGCTGACAAATTTAGTACGAAAGAAGAGTGCGATAAAGTAGATACGTTCAGGTAGAGATAACCTATATCAACAGATCGTGGAGTTGGAGGGTGGAGGACATTCTCAAAGATGAAGCGGATCGGTATGGAATTTGAATGTGTGAAGATAATGGACGGTTTTCAAATTAGATCTTGACTACGATTGTCTTCATTGAAGAGCATGAGTCACCCTAGAAAAAAAATTGACGCTAAGATAGGTCGAGAGACGTCTAAGTAGATAAGGATCAATAGGGGTTCGTTCGCTCTCTTTAACTCAAAAGAAGATTATACAAGATTGGACTTTTTACGTACTAAGAATTATACATGTAGATTAAGAATCCATTCCATATACAAGAGATACATAAACTTCAATGGGAACACACATATACACACTCATATATATATATATATATATATATATATATATATATATATATATATGTTCAGAAAGTGTAAGAGAATATATAATTATTTTCCACAGCCGAACCAACGTCGAAATCCCACAAGAGTCAAGAAAGCCAACAGACCGGAAGTCCAAGAATCGAGTTTCGCCCTCATTTGGGCTCATCAGTTAGACACATCCGAGCTCAGGATTTGAAACCTGAGCCTCTTGTATGCTAGGCGAGCACTCTACCAACTGAGCAAACACGCCATACACACACACAAGAATGTCTATTAACTTACACAGATCAAGCAACCTCGAACAAGGGACGATGTATCAAACCAGCTTTAATCCAAGCCGACGTCTTACCAGTAAGAAGTAGGAAGGTTCTTTCCACTGTCGGATATATATATATATATATATATATATATATATATATATATATATATATATATATATGTATATAATTTGTCTTTACATAAGCAGTAATTTGTTGCTACACAGTCATGAGCATGTTTCGGTCTTCTAGTATTTAGTAACTAGAGACCTCTTCAGGAAACATCGCTTATTTCCGAAAAGCAAAATTGTTATTTTTCCTTTTGAAAAGAAGCTTTGTCGCCCGAAGAGGTTAGTTAGTAAATACTAGAAGACCAAAACATGGTCATGCCTGTGTAGCACAAATTACTGCTTATGTAAAGACAAATTGAAAATGTAACTTGCTCTACTTCCGTATTGAGCACTCTTATATTAACCTCGTTATATTTCACTGGTTACCCTACTTTTGAAAAATAGCAAACTCAAATTATATATATATATATATTTATATATATATATATATATATATATATATATATATATATATATATATATATATATATATATATATATATAACGGTGAGGGAATTGAAATAATACAAGATGTCTTCAATAAGTTTCCAGAATTTTTTTAAAAATAGTCGTAGACGCTTGAAAATTAAGTATGTTATTGCTATACATCTTATGAGATGACTGACTAATTGTTATTATTTCAGGTTCAAATGAACAGCTACATCAAAAATTGGAATACATCCTACTAAAGCCTGATTGACACAGTTGGTCAATTTCAAAAATGCAATCTGGACGTGAAAACTCTTTAGAAAAAAGATATGCAATAAAAATCTGTTTTAACTAGGATAAAGTACCACAGAAACGTATGAAATGCTTCAGAGTGCTTTTTGGCCATTTTACATGAATCGAGCTACAGTTTTTGAGTGGCATAAGAGATTCAAGGAAGGCAGAAAGTTTTTGAGGGATGATGAGAAGTGCAGGAGAAGTAAAGAAGTCAGAACACCAGAGTTTATTGGCCAAATAAAAAATTTAATCGATATGGACCATGGTGTGTCTATAGAGACAATAAGTGCACAGTTTGATGTCAGTGTGGGAACTGTACGCACAATTATTCGCGAGAAACTGAAGATACAGAACATTTGTGCAAAGTTTGTTCCAAGGATGATCAGAGACGATCAGAAAGAATAACGTTGTCATAGACATGGACAGTTCCTAACCCTCCCTATAGTCTGAATCTTGCTCCCTGTGACTTTTGGATATTTCCTTAAGCTCACGGAAAACATCAAAGACTGTCGTTATGGGACAATTGAGGAACTGAAAGAGGCGGCGATAATGGTATTGACACGCTCACACAAGAGGACTTAAAAGGAACCTTCCAGAGGCTGTTGAAACGGTACAAGTGCATTGCAACAGGAGGAGATTGTTTTAAAAGTGATTATGTAAAAATAATTTCATAAAATCAACAGTTGGTTCTTTGATAAAACAGGGGCGCATTCAAAATGAATGTTTATGATTATAGCACAACCGAACCAGGATATTTGACTTTTGCATTTTAAATTTTAAGTGAAGCCATTATTTACAGATAATTTTCTAAAATCAACTGTAGATTCTCTACAGTGCAATGCATACTACAATGTATTGTGAACTAAATCACTGTGAGGAGACATGTGAAGCTTCCTTTTGGTCCCCCACCCAAAGCAGAAAATCGATTTGATTAAAAAATCGGTAATTTCACAGATTTCGGTGACAATAAAAGCATGGAAAGGTGGAACATATTTTGATTCTCATTCAACCGCGGATCATTACGACCCCCCCCCTCGAATACAATTCAAAAAGCTTCTCTGATTGGATTGATATTTTTTGTGTGGGACAGCCCGGATAAAAAAATGTCTGGAAACTTATTGAAAACATCTCGTAAGTTAGAATAACCCAAATAAATCACCAAAATCTAATAATAGCGTAGTTTTCATTGAATCATTAGGTATATTTGTGTATATTCATTTAATAAATTGTAAATTAGTATTGTTTTTGAAATAAAACTAAAATAGACATTTGATGTGTTTAAGTTCAGTAAATTATATATTTGTTTTTAAGTTTTGATTGAAGCACCTATACCTGATAATTATAGGTTGAAAATTGTGAATTTAAAGCTTATACGTAAAATAATGATAAAAAAAACATGGAAATATAATACATCACCTAGTAATGGGTTGAGTTTTTCCTTTTAAAATGATGGGGCGAGCGGAAATATTACGTTAATAAGAACCAACCAAATAATCCAAAGATAATAAAAAATGAAGCATGCATGGTCCCCCGTGAGTGCACAATGAACGAGGCATACAAAATTACCAAGTTCAGCACCCCCCCCCCCCAATTTAACCCCTAGAGTCTCCAGGGGACGTCAAATCCTAGTGAAAATAAACACACGGTGCAGTTTAACATATGTAAATTTGAGTTCTACACCATATAAAAAAATTAATTACTAAGTCCATCGTTTGCCCACCCTCAGTTAGCCCCCAAATTCCCAAAGGTCTTAACATCTTTAAATTTGACTTCAGCACCATGCTAAACTACTATAGACACACAAAGAAAATATGGTAACATAGACCCAACAAATGGTGTGTTTTATTAGCCCTAAAAGACCCCCTGGGAAACACCCAAGAGTTATCATGAAGTATAGACAAACAAAATTATATAGAAATCAATTAGTTACAACTTTTCAATAAGTTTTATAAAACTCTAAGGCATCATTTTTTTTTTAATAAGCACATATTATATCATATCATGTTTAATGTTTGTGCAAAATTTCAAAAAAATCCAAGGCGTACTTATTGAGAAAAATGCGGACGAACGGACAGACGACCGGACAAGGGTGAATTTACAGGTCCACCCTCCTTTTGTAAGGGGACGAATAACATGATTGGTAGTAAATCTCTTGTAATAACGGTATACATTTTAATTTAAATAATTAAATTATTGAACATAATAAGCGTATTTAAAAAGT
>NC_136514.1:9004893-9137393 GCF_053919585.1 Euprymna scolopes | reverse complement strand
CGTTTTTTTAATATAATAACACATTGTATCAATATTTACGAGAGATACGACAATTTTGTTCGATTAAATTTAAAAAATCGCGATTCATTCACAAATATAAGGCAAAAAATACAAAAGTAACAACAGGAAAAGTGGTTTTGCATGTGCATGCGTATCATAGCCCTCTTTTACTGCCTCATCTTTATCCTTCTTATAGCTCACCTTCGTTAACCGCTCACCCTTGTCACCGTAGTAAGTGGGTACAATTTTATTCTTTTTTATTTATCATTTCTGTTACCTTTCGACTTTACTATAAACCACTTAACAAGTCTATTTTACGTTTTTAATTGAGTAAAATCTTGGTACTTTAAACGTGTGTGTCTGTGTGTGTGTGTCTGTGTGTGTGCGTGTGCATGATAACGTTGCTTATCTCCCCTTTTTTACATTCACCCGTACTTTATCACTCGTCAGGACGGTAAATAAAACACTATTTTTTTGTTGTTGTTTTCATAAACATTTATAAATACAGGGTGACCCGAAAAAAAAAAAAAGTTAAAGTGAGGCCATCTAGAACATATAATGTAGAACGGAGAAAAAAAAAGGCCAAAGACTCTAGTGTTTTGATGTGATGTTTTGAATATAATAAACTAGTCATGACAAAAGTTTCATTTCATTCGGACAAAACACTAAGAAACGGGGCTAACTAGAGTTGGGCCCGTTTGTTTTTGGTCACCCTGTATAAATCAATTTCCCTCTAAGTTGTATATATATTTCTTTAATGATCGATGAGAGTAAAGTCAGCATAATTTGAGCTTTTGCGGAGGAGTCAGTTATTTACATTTGGAACGGATTAATTTTCTTCCCTTTTACTAAAATAGAAATAATCATTTTTAGACACATTTTTGTTCACATATGACGTCATCAAATATTCCGTAATAAATGACGTAATATGCTGCCACATATGATGTTTTGTGAGGAAACATAAATATGACGACATCATATTTAACACCATCTGCTATGACGTATTTTTTACATAGGAATCACAACTTATCAAGGCCAAGAGCCCACTCGAGGATAAGGGTTAAAGAGTGTACAGTAGTCAATTGGGCAATATAGTAATCGTTAGTAATTGAAAATTCGGTAAATTTGTTTACTTATATGGAACGGCTAATCAAGAACTTGTTTACGTTGGACTTGAAGACAATCAGATTGTAGTCTGCTGGAAAGCAGGAAAACGAAAGGCAGTTCCACAGGCGTGTACTTCTAAGAAAGAAACTTTGTTCATGGAATCTACGTTTAGCTTTAGGCACAGATAAAGAATGGGGGAATTATTGATAGTGTTTTCAGCTAGACGAGTGTTTGTTGTGAAAGTTTGGCGAGGAGGGCATAGATTGGAGCTCAGTCGAGCACTTGCCATGAAAATAACGATAATGCAGAGGTTGCAGGGAAGAGAAAAGGACATCTCCTACGAGGCAATGAATCTATTTTGAACTCTATAAAGGCAGGACAAATCTTTTCTAGTAGCTCCTGCCCAGATGTGGCAACAGTACTCTATCCTTAGCTCTTATATAGATAGTGAATTGCATCAGCAGGTAAATATCTACTGAATCGATAGAAGGATCCCACCATTTTTCCAGCGGCCTTGGCAACATATTTGATGTACGTGTTCCATTTCAGATCAGGAGTAAAGGTCAATCCCAGAAGCTTGTCAAAACATGAGGCCTCCCCTAGACGAGGGCCATTCATTTCAATTGATGCAAGATGGGGATCAGAACGTTGATGATATAAAGATAGAAGCTTGGTTTTAGATGTAACCAGCTACTTTTTCCCCAGTGTACCACGTGCTCAAAATCAAAATAATTTGTTTTATATTTTAGCTAAGAACACTCAAGCTATGTATTTTAAAAACTTTTTTTGATCACTGTTCCATATTTGACACAATAGATTGACAAACAAACAATTTGCTCACTAATAAAAAAATTCATAGTCTGTATAGATTAAAATAATATATTTAAGGGTATTTTACAACCGGGTAAAAACAGGTGGCCTGCTTGCATATATATATATATATATATATATATATATATATATATATATATATATAGGTTTCTCGACGTGATTAGGTTTACTTATATATAAAATACATTTTGTACGTGTGTCGGTGTGTGTCGGTGTGTCGATTGGTTCCTTATGGACTTGAAACGGCTGCAAATGTACTTTTATGTGTAGGAGTGTTTTAAATACGTTTTGTATCGGAATACCATCAATAAGTATTGAAAATCGATAATCGAAAAAATCCGATTAAAAAAATGAACAGTCTGATTTTGAACAGAATTAACACACTTATACAGCTTAACATTTCTCGCGTATTTGAAGATTTCATCACCGCACAAGTAGTAAAATCAATAGTACTTTTTTTGATAAAACCGAAGCTCATTCAATGTGAATTTTTTTTCTGTTTAAGACATAATTGAACCATGATACTTGAATTTTACATTTTAATCTTTAATTCAAAACTTTATATTAAAATACATTTTTTTAAATAAAATAAACAGTAGTTTCTCTACAGTGCAATTATAATTACAATGTATTATAGACTAAGTCATTGTGTGAAGGCATGTGACAGTTTCTCCAGGGGAACCACTGTGGGTTCCCGACTAGAGCATGCAGTGAACCGAGTTGATTAGGAATATGGGCGATTTCCCGGATTTCGATGAAGATAAAATGATTGCAAGTGTGGAACTTTCATTGATTTTCATTAACTTCCAGACAGCGTCGGGTCTCCTTGCTAGTTACCGTATATAGATTTATCTCATTTGTCTTTGATAGTCTAATTAATTTATCTGTTTTCTTTTTCTTTGAAATGAATTTAACGTGTCACTTACAGGAATTGTTGCAATAACACGTGATACAAAACCAAACGAGATTAGAAACAATAGAAGTTAGAAGAACCATTAGCTGATGGTACCATCTCCACCTGTGTTTGAAGAAGGAAATTAATTGATTGTCTCCACTGAAAATTATCGGCAGCTGTAGAAAATAAAAGAAATAAATAAAAGCTGATAAACAGATTGATTTGTAAATAATTATCATACATTTTCCTCTCTCTTGTATTCTTATATGGCGATGTCTTTTACAGAAGGTTAAACGACTAGTGTTTCTTTTTCCCTCTCTCTTTCACTCTCTCTCTCCCCCCCTCTCTCTCTCTCTCTCTCTCTCGTTAAGTTCATTATCCTTCATAAAACCTTGAGGAAACCCCAGAAAACGTCTCTTTGCGTTTTTCCTACATGAGAAATGTATTCACCTTCGTTAAATAGACGTAATAACTACAGCCACACACGACAGAGCGACGGTAACACTCAGCGACGATCAAGAGCAAAAAAGGCCACCATGTATATACCTTAAAAGTGAACGTGATTATTAAAACTTCTATTTCTTTATCTCTTTCAATCAATCTCTATATCTTTCTCTCTTTCCCTCTTCCCTGTTTTTACAACTCGTCTCCAACATCTATTTTCATCTCCACCCAAACAAGTATTCTTTTATATTGTAATATATTGAATAAAAACTAACCCATATTTTATATAATAGATAGCATTAACAATGGCTGGAAAAAAATACCCCCCTCGCTGATGAAAGATGTCTCAGTGAATCCCCAAAGAATGAATAGTTATTTCAAAATTTTAGATATCTTTCATCCAGAGCAATACCGATCAAGCATATACCAACTTTGTGGGTGTTTGTTTTGTAGTTTTGGATTTTTACCTAAGACATTCAAACACATATATACACAGACAACTGAACTTTATAAAATAGATAAAATAAGAGTATTTTTTGCTTATGTTATGACAAGGCAATTACGATTCTAAAAGTTTTGATCTTTATTCCAGGATTCATTTTTCTGGGAAATAATCGTCAAGGGTAACGTTTTAACGTAGCTCTTTCAATTTAATAGATTCACCTCGGAATGTTTGTAATTAATTTCAAATTGCTATACGTGCCGTTGTTTCTTATTGTTATGTTTAATATAGCAATAATCCTAGTTGAAAAGGTTTGTTTCTACTTATTGAGTCGGAATCTACACGGTATCTTTGGCATCAGATCAGCTACTAACTAGACTTAAGTCGTTTCAACACCATTTCTCCACAGCTCAGAACACTAGCTTTTCGTGTTGTTTAACATGTGCCCCTAACACACCGGCTTTAAAACTTAGTAGGTGATGCTCAATTCACTTCGTTGCAACCTCTTTCCCACAGAAGAGACATCGCGGAGCTTTTTCCCCTATCCAAACTTTCACAAAAAAAACACTCGACTAGCTACAACCACTATATATAATTTCCCCAACTCCTATCTGTGTCTAAATCTAAACGTAGATTCTATAAACAAAGCTACTTTCTCAGAACTACCCGAATTTGGAACACAATTCCGCTAGCCTGCTTTCCTGTTGCATACGTGGTAGCCTTCAAATCCGATCTAAATAAGTTCTTGTTAGGCCGTCCTCATAAATAATTTAATTCTTCCTAATTTAAACCATTAAAGATTACTACACTACCACCTTACATTCATTAACACTTATCCTTTAGTGGCCTTAGTAAATAATTATATATATATATATAAAGTTATATATATATATATATATAAACTAATATATATATATATAAAGTTATATATATATATATATATATATATATATATAAAGTAATATATATATATAAAGTTTTTTTTACTTGTGCTGAATAGATGCGCGCATGCACGTACACGCGCTCACAGGACATAAACTGCGTAAAATCTTCATTTCTGTGTAAAAAAATGTTTCTTCAGAAACATATACATTTTTAACATCATTTTTACTATTTTAACTACATTTTTAGTATATAAATTCATTAAAAAATATTGACGATTTTAGACATCGGCGGCATTTGCCTTGCCAAATTAATTAAATTCATAGACAGCAGATGACCGATCTTTTTGCCACAGAAGAAACTTTCAAGGGGAAACAACTTCCGCTATTTCCTATTTACAAAATATGAAAAAAACTTTTAATTTACTTTTCAAGAATATAATTTAAATATGGGACGATTCCAATATTTTTCCGATTCCGATATAATTACCGATGCCATACTAAATGCTTGATTCCGATGCAATTACCCATGCCAATTCCGATCCGTTATGAATTGGTAAATATTTAAATATAAAGTTGTTATTTTTCACGATTACCTTAAAATAAACACATGTAAAATGTGCAGATATTTTCTCAAACGTACAAATATCTTTTGGAGCGGATGATCTACCGATCTTAGTCTTATTGGATGTTTAAAAGTAATAAATATTCATTGTTTTATGATTACTATGAACATTGGAAGATTCTTCTTTAAACAAAATGAAATAAAAAAGGCAATTAAAAGAATCATTTGATTAATGTGTGATCTAATTCATCTCGTTATATATAAATATATATAAAAATATATATACATATATATGCATATATATGTATATGTATATATATATCCTGCCAGATGAGATCAATAAGGATCAAAACGTTGTGCACATCGTAGCAAGATATATATATATATGTATATATATGTATATATATGCATATATATATATATATATATATATATATCTTGCCTGATGAGATCAATAAGGATCGAAACGTTGTACACATCGTAGCAAGATATATATATATATATATATATATATATATATATATATATATATATATGTATATGGTTTGAAACAGCGGAAAAATACTGTATGTGTATGACTATATACATATATATACATATATATACATATATATACATATATATATATATATATATATATATATATATATGTACCAGTGGTTTGCCTATCATAAAATGTGTATGAACATAAAATACAGTATTAGTTTTAAAGTTTGATGTTTTCTTTTCTTTTGGGGATGCTGGATGTATGTAACACTTTTTTCTGATAAGGCTTGACTAGGACCCCTGTTTATCTTTAAATCTCGGCTCGTATCGTCTAGTCCTTCTCTGAGGGTTGTTACATTGAATCCTGTATGCTGAAAGCGAATATCGATGTCACAGGCAGGAAGAAAAACAAACACTTGGAACTCTATTATAGAGAATTGATTTCACAAACGTATGTACAAATTTTGTTACAAATATCATTCAGTTCTTAGTAAGTTTTTTAAAGTCTCAAATCTCTTCACAGACAGCGTCAGACGGGTGGATGAGGAGGTAGAGGAAGGGTCGCGTTCTCATGGAACGGCGGTCTCTATACGATCTGTTCTCCTCGAAATTAAAAAGAAATCTCTCGAAACTCTCTTCTCACTAATTTTCGCGCGACAATTGTATATATAGTGAGGTATGTGGATAGGGTGGAAGTTTCCCCACTCAATAAGATTTCGCCACGAAATCAAAAAGCCGTAGGTTTTTGCGTGAGTGAAATTCCCGAACCTGTGATCTGAGTTCTACAGACATACTAATTCTCACGACCCCCTATGGTCAGATTCCAGTTCTGACATCCGATTCTCAGTTCACCAAGGCCAGACAATGTTATGATTCAAGTTTCCTGTCATCAACTTAAACTGCAAAATATATTTCTCTGGTTTCAAACAATATCTATTTTGACATGAAATAAAAAATATGTTTATATTCTCTATTTTTAATCCTCGTGAACGCACTCCATACATGGTAAATTACAAAACAATAATGTGTCCATAACTTTTATCGAAGATATACATTCCAAAGTTTATAAAGATCAGTTTATTAAAAGACATATCTGAGCTAACAAGGAACAGGCCATCTCAAAAATGACCTAGACTCTGTTGGCTTTAGCGCTGAGGGAAACCTCCCTGCGTGAGGAGTAAAGTGAAACCCATACGATCTACTTCAACCTTTTTTCTAGCTTCCTTTGATGTCTAGCAAGCATTTTGTAAGTTGATGAACCGAAAAAAGCGAATTGAGGAAGAATGTCAACTAATTGGAGCCAAGGATGTCGGCAATAAATATTGTACAATATACATATATTATCAAATAGTGTATATTGAATGCAGGTCGACAGAATATTCACTAAAAAAATGGAAACAGCACTAACTTTATGCTGGTTTTACCGACTTCCTCCAAACGTGGAAGTTTCATGGGAGTATGAAATTCATAAGCGATCCCCAGTTGCATTTATATCGCCGTTAGGTTTTTGCAACTCTTGCAGGGAGGTGTCGACGTTCTCCTACATACAGCGCCTAAAATTCTCAAATTAATTATCCATCTAGTACTGACCAGGCTCGACGCTGCTTAACTTCGATGATCTAACGAGAACCAGTGTATCAACGTGATTATGCCGTACATAGCATTCAATAAATGATACACTTTGCTAAAGATCAAAGTGAAATATTTGTTCTGGTGAAACATTTCATCTGCTCTATTTGTTATTCGAGTGGGAGTAATCTTTCAAGACTGAGTCATTTTTTTTATTATTGTCTTATTCAGAGTTCCCATATCTGGCGAGATATATTTTCCTCCATTTGAAATCATTCTCGTGGGAAACTAAGTAAATAAGAACCTGTTTGAAATGATATACCCACTTTTTATAAGAGTTGGAAATCCTATTTAAACGTTGGCGTTCATCTTTTACGGGTTTCAAATGTCTGTTTATTGTTGGATGTTTCGAAGCGTTTCAAGATGGTTTATTGTTTCTTTGCGTGATTTGAAATGGAAAAGTGGTTCCTTCGTGCCTTCTTTTATCGATTCTGCTGTTCGCAAACGTTGACGAACGAGTTGGCTGGCTTTAAATATGAATGAAAAAGAAAAGGGCCACTAAGGTTTCTTAAACCGTTAGAACTCGCTTTAAACAAAGGAAACTTGTACAATTTTCCATTATTCCATTGGTAAAACTTGATGTTGGTTGGTTGATTGGTTGGTTGTTTTTGTTTTACGGCATATCAACCCTTTTCAGGCCATTTAATGCCAAATCCAATAAATTTGAAGAAAAAGTTTTAATAGAATTTTGTTGTTTTTTTTTTCAAGTCAGTTTCTATGTAACCCATAGTTGGGACCCTAACAGGTACTACCACTCCAGGTCAGAGTGGACCCGAGAGCAATGGCAATTAAGGGGTGGCTCCACACTCCCCAATGCCCATAATCTTGGGCCTCACCATCGGATATAGTTTAAGGTCATATCCAGGACTAAAACTTGAGGCAAACAGAATGTGTAGTTAGTGTGTAAAACGCAATCTGAGCGATGAGCATTGGATTATATTAAGCAAATTATCGCTTTCCCTTTATTTCGTCTGTATTAATTTAATTAGTGTAATGAAAAGTAATTTATATATGAGAAGTGTTATTTCTCTCAGAGTATTCATCATTATACAAGTGCCAGTCTATATCTCTACTCTTGTATAAAAGTCACATTGTAAAGTTCCTTCCTCATAGGTTCTGAAACGGTTGAGCCTATCTTTTGTAAATTCTATACAAACATAATTTATATGTCTGGCAGTGTTCTTATATATGTTTTCTCCCAAAAAATTCACTCGATAAGTAAGGACAATCGAAAATATCCGATCTAAAAAAAATAGTCTTTTCTTTCTTATAGCAAAAAATATACAGAGAACTATTTTACGTTACACTGGCCAAGGAAAATAATAAAATCTCAGTCAATCATTTCTTTAAAATACTTTTGTTGTCGTCTGCAAATAGAGCTCAGTGGTAGAGCATCCCACTATAGACACCATTTTAATTTTAAAAAAATTTAATAAGTTCAATTTACGATAAAAGTCGGGGCACCATTTAAAATCCCCGCGAATAATTTCTTCGTTGCATATTTTAAAATTAAATATTAATCAGAAATAACTTTTCCATGCATTCATCGTTAAAATCAAATATCAGCTGACGTGATACTGTAAACAAACACAGACAGAATTTGATGAACGACATTATCATTTTTATTTATTTATTTATTTATTTGGTGAATTAGTCCAGCAGGCAAATTATTCCTCATAATATATAATAATCAACAAAGGATTGATGCTATGATAATACATATGCAATTTGCATAAATGAAAATATCATGTTTAAGCGTATTGTTCGCCCGGGTAACGCCGGGCGTCCAGCTAGGCTTGCCTTTTTTCTGTTGTTCTTGGCCTTCTGGCCGGGATCAATGTGTTATATCTGTTCTGCAGATGCTGCATTTAAGATAATTTGTACCAGTCAATGGAGGGGAAACCCTCTACACTGGAACAATTATTATTTTTGGAAACAAGAGTGCCCCCTTTTTGCCTACTTTTAGGGGAGCTGGTTTTTACCCCACATTAAAAACGGCCTTGTGCCGAATATGCTTTGGTGGGGAACCAAATAAATACAATAACACTTTCCAACATTAAATAAAATGCAGAATATGTGTAGCCATTTTATATGCACACAAGCATTTCTGGACTTCTGTTTGTCGAGTTTGATAGTCTTTTGCAAAATCTTTTTTTTTTGTGGAGAACTTTAGTGATATGAGTAAAGGCGGTTCCATCAAGATATTTCAGTGATGTAGAAATGTTTTAAAGAAAAATGAAACCTGGCATATTGACATTCTTGCAACATTATATTGCCATGCATTTTTTTTATCAGAGAAAATAATTTCTAATTTTTCTGAAGAGTATACCCCATAAGTTTGTTCTTGTGAGTTATTTTATTTATTTTATGATCAACGAATAACTCCTGATGAGTCTGTTGACGAAAGGGGCCTCTCGGGTTTAGCCGGTCATTTTATTTAAAGCAATATATATATATATATATATATATATATATATATATATATATATATATATATATATAGGCGTACGTACATACGTTAAAGGTACTAAGGTATTAACATCTGAATATGAAAATTAAATTAGCAACATAAGTCTATGCTTTTATACATTAGTGCCAACATTGGCGAAGCACATATTTTCTATCGTATGGATGAAGGGAGGAGACTAGTTATAGCATGTCTCGCAAAGGAATACTTCCGATCATTAGTAAACTCCTTCAAGATAGATCAGATGATTCTATTATTAGCATTGGTGATATCCCTTTTTTAAATTCCTTTTAAATTCTCAATTTCGAGATAGAATTTCTAAATTCTTAATTTTTAGATAGAATTTCGGATAGTTATAAGAGGTACCACATGAAGGTTGCCAACATTCCTTAATAAAAGTGCTTCTATAGCACGAACTGGATTCTAACTTGGCACACCGAGCTTGGTAAATCGTGTCGTTAACCATTTAACTACCATACTAAAGATAAGAAATACTAACTCCGGTCGTAAATAATTGGTTCAGAATTAAAACTGTCCGGGTTTTAGGTTTTGCCACACACCAATGTTTTAGGGGGTAACTGGTAGTACTTTTGAGCGTGCTAAATTGAAAAAGAACAGTTTTTGTTCTAAAAGTCATTTAGAGTTTAATCTATGCACATTACTTTGTTGGATGTTATATAATCTATTTTTTTAAATACTCGCAGCGACTATATAAATATAGAAAATGTAGTTGATGCCAATGTGGAAGGTAAAAACAGAAGTGATAAGAGAGAATTGACAAAGCGTTGCTACAAAGATCTAAAGGGCGCATCCTAGAATGAGGTGCAATCAAAGATGTTGCCACAAAATTCGGTATAGGAAGAAATACTGTAAGCAGAATTTGGTCACGAGCACTAGACAGTTCGTCCGATATATCGGTGCCAATAGATTCTTTGAGCCGTAATTTCTCTGTGGCCGAAAAAAGAAGGACTAAAGTTCACAGTTGGCAAAAATAAACACCATTCCCTTGAGTAAAAGAACCACTTTGAGGTCTATTGCTCAAGCATGTGGAATACCTAAGACAACGTTGATTGCAAGGATTAATGATGGCGAATTCGGGCACATTTAAGTGCCGTAAAACCGCTTCTCACGACAGAAAACATGAAATGTCGCGTTGGTTTTTGCCTTTCGCAGTTTGATTTACATAGATTTAAATCAAAGAACTTTTAAAGAAATATTTTATGTCATACATATTAATGAGAAATGGTTTTACATGACGCAAAATGCAATGACATTTTATTTAGGTAAAGACGAATATGACCCTTTAAGAACCACTAAAAGCAAGCGTTTCATTACAAAGGTAATGTTTCTTGCTATCGTGGCTCGACCCCGTTGGGATCCACATCGCAAATGTAACTTTGACGGGAAGATTGGAAGGTGGCCATTTGTCAAACAAGAGGCGGCTAAACGTAACAGAAGAAACAGACCTGCTGGAACAATGGTAACTAAAGTCATGGATGCAATTACGAACATTCAGATTCGTGATTTACTTGTTTAAAATGTCCTTGTTTCCACACGGAACAAATGGCAAAGTGTACCCATTGCACAACGAATTATAATTCAACAAGACAATGCTAAGCCACACGTACATCCAACGGACTCGGTGTTCAAACAAGAATCGGAGAGATTAGGGCTTAACATTGAACTGGTTAACCAGCCTGCAGACAGTCCGGATCTGAATGTGCTTGACATAGGTTACCTCAATACAGTCCAATCCATTCAACACCAAAAGGCTCCAAAGAATATTAATGAATTCATTGAAGCAGTTGAAACCAGCTTTCAAGAATTAGAAAAATCAAAGTTGAACAACATTTTCCTGACATTGCAGGAGACAATGGAACACATAATTTTGGCTTCAGAATATGTCAAAAGCACAGAAAGAAAAGGAAAACTTCCCACTTCAATTTGGATATCAGAAGAATTGAAAAGTAAATTAACACAATTGAATAAATAGTTCGATGTTTTAGCTTTTTGCGTTATTTTTGTATATTTATTTAATCATACATTGTAAGAATGTACGTACAATCAATTGTCAATTTAATTAAGTATAATTATTTGGTTAACTTGTATTTCCTTTCAAAAGTACTGCCTTATAAAACTTGAAACTTGTATGCACGAAGTATTTCCGACCAAACTGAAAATTTTTGTGCATCAACTATTTCCGACCGGAGGTAGTATTATGTAATTCAGTATCATCACGTGTTCAGTGTCGCTTTAGATTCTTCAAGAACGTTAAATATTATAGATACGACCTTCCACGTGGTGTATGCGCGCCATTTAGCTAGTACACAACAAAATACTGTACGGGTGGTCTATGTAGCGCAATCCACGAAAAGACACCCACACATCATTGACAGTTGATAACGTGGTAGCTGAAACGCTAGAATACTCGTGTTTTCTTGCTAGGGTCGCAGCACATCCATATGTGGGACGTTATTTATGTTTTAACGACAATGTGCAATACAACCTGCCTATCGAGTAATCTCCCGGGTCGGCGACGGGAAGACATCGTCAACAACAATAGACTATTTGTTAAAGTTACTTTAAAAAAGGGACGCGGTTGGGCTGACGACTGCTAAAAGCGGTCGTCTTAAAATGTGCTCAGAGCAGAAGATCACAGTGGGGGGTCACAATGGGAAGAAAATATGCCAGATGACACCGCATTCAAATTAAGTTTTTAGTAGAGCAAAAATCGTCCATTCAAACAACACATTTATTGAAGACGATAGCTTTTCAAATCGACACGTCTTGTTATTGACCTTAAGTCAAGGTATTTCTTTTTCGTCGTAATGTCCATTGTTCGCCCTTGCTGTCTGCAGACATACTGAAATCTGAGACGTGTTTATTGCGTGTGAGGGGAAATGAATGAAATAAATGTTTGTTTTAAAATACTTTTGGTTTTACGTTTAGGAAAGTTTTAGATAAGGATTAATTATTCGTATTTGGTTGGTTGTTTTTGTTTTACGGCATATCAACCCTTTTCAGGTTATTGAATGCCGAATCCAGTGATTTTGAAGAACAATTTTTTAATAGAGTATTTTTTTTTTGAAATCTGATTCAATTTAACCCATAGTTGGGACCCTAACAGGTACTCCGAGTCCAGGTCAAAGTGGACCTGGGAGCAATGACAATTAAAGGGTGGATTACACTCCCCAAAGCCAGCAAGCTGGGGCCTCACCATCGGATATAGTTTAAGGTCACATCCAGGACCAAAGGGTTCAAAGTTGTCACAACCGAAGCTGGTAGTGGGGATAAGCTGTTACATGATAAGGGCTGTCCCCTTTTCATGTAAGTATAAAAATAGAGAGATTTACTTAAAATGAAAATGAAATAGCAATAGACGAAATTCGAACCTCGTAATTTAGGTTTAGAAATAGATTACGTGTGAGAATTAGAAAAAGGAATGTAAAGCAAACGATTGTTTAGAATAGAGATTAAATACTTCAAGAAAGAATGTGCACTGTCAATTTTGTTATGAAATTTAATTGAAAGAATGCAGCTATAAGATAATGTTTTTAACATATTGGAAAATAGGTTACTGAGTATAGGTTGAAATTCATTTTGTAAAAAAAGGAAAAGTTTTTGACACGCATGTCCAGAACACGTGAAAGAAGGCACATGTTTTAACATGTGTATGACGTCATGGAAAATAGAAAGTTCTAGAGATAATTAGAAAAACTTGAGAGTTAAGTAGACAGAAGCAGAGTGATAAACTCAGAGAGAGTTTGGAATTCGAACGTCTAGAAGCGAGACGGTCACTTTGAAACTTAATATGTGAAGATTTGAATTATTGATGATGAAAACCACGGCCGGTCGTGAGAAGAAATCAACCATCAGGTGTTTTTGTGAAACGTCGTCTTGTGTTGTGATTCTACAAAAAGGTAAATTGAATTGCTATTATATGTCTATATGTCTGTGTTATAAAATGTCTTGACATACACATCTCATATCTACAATGTGAACTCTGCATCTCATATCTACACTAAGACTGTCTATACAATGTCTCAAGACTATCTCCTCACTCAAAGAGCTTTCTTCTTCTACACGTCTAAGTAATGAACATGTAATATAAATATGAATAGTCATAAAACGAACAATCTCTCTTACAACAACATCTCTCTCTCTCTCTAAGACACAACATCTCTCTTAATAAAACTCTCTAAGAAACTCTCTCCTCTAAGATCACTCTTAAAACTCTCTCAATGAAACCCCTATATAATAAAGCTCCCTCTCCCTAAAAATACCCCCATGGGGTGTATCTAAAAGAGTCTCTGACAAATAACTCCAGATCCTAGACTTCTCATGTTGTTTAGGTAATAAGCCCGTCGAAACTGTTTACTAGCCGGGAGAAAGGAGAAAAATTGGTCCACTGGCGCATTAAAACAAGTCACCTCGAGCAGATGGGGATCGTTAACTTTAGATAGTAGCTCATCTAGGAGAAGGCAACTTTAAATCAGAACCTCCGCTACCCTGCGGCATTAGCCCATCAAGGGAAAGGCTAAACCCAACAGAAAATCCTGAGACGGAGTACCTAAGGCGGCCTGACTTTATATTGTCATCAGCGGCAACTCTTTAACCGGCAGTGTATTTCCCTTGGATCCTCTGGCTTCGTGCAGAGGTGGAACTGCTGCACGTGCAACAGCTATCATCCCATATCACCCTGCTCTGCTATGTAGCTCCATTGTTACAGCATCGTCTCCTGAGACGGACGATTCTCAACAACAACAACAACAAAAACAACAACAACAACAACAACAACAACAACAACAATTGCAACAAACAAATATATATTATAAATGATTTTCAAACAAAAGTTCAATCTTATATTTTCATTTTTTTACCTGCATGTATAAATCATTATGCATATGTGTCGTCGACGTTAAGTAAGGTTTTTGTTTGTTTGTGGATACAAAATCATTCGAAAGCCGATGTTAATTTATCGAAAAAAAATATTCAAAAAGAGTGAAAAAATGCATCAGAGATTCACGTTATTTTCGTGCACGAGGGAGAAATAGAGAAAGACAGGCAGATAGATAAACAAATATGTTACATTTGTGCATCTTCCCATTCAGAGCAGAATCCCGGGTACGTTGTTTTTTAAACTCCAACCCCAAGATAAGAGACAGAAAATAATCGCCCCAAAAGCACGTAGATTTGCGATTTTCCTCTGGAGTTCACCTCCTACTGTCCGTTAAGTGTCACGTAAACTTTTTCAATCAAATATGGCAATCGTCGTGTCACAGTAACATATCGACAAATGTTTTAAGTTAAGCGTTACTGTTTTTATAGACATCTTGGTTCGTTTAAGAAAACCTGGCTTATCAACCGACACATTAAGCTATAATTTTTTTTTATAACTGAGAATGATTGACCTACGAAAAAGTCATTTACAAATGAAAGTATGAAAATAGAACATATGTGAAACATAACCTTAACATAGAAAACAAAATATAACGAGAAAAAATAGCTTTTTCGAAATCACTAATTGCACTGTGCAGCACCCAAAAAGTCCAGGAATCTGTATGTGACCACAATGTCATGGAAAGCCCTTTAGTAGTTTGAGTTATGTAGTTTTCTATCGAGAGTTTTGCAGAGAACCTTAGTGGTATGGAAGAGTCTATCTTGATGATTCAAGTGAAGGAAAAACTTTTTTAAAGAAAATGGAACCCTGAGAATAGCAGACTACTGCTAGAATATAAAAACAAAAGAGTGAGAACCGTCAACAGAAGAGGTTTAAGAAGACAAATATTATTTAAAGTGACAATTCTGTTTTTCGTTTATGAAAAAAATATATATATATATGATTCATAGTACGTGAAACCGGTGTCCAATCTAGAGAAATAAAGGACAGATTGAGCATCAGGATACTTGTCGTATATGGAAACAGGTCTTATGTTGCGTGTACTTTTTAAACCTGAAATTTATGGCACAGTGTTATGACTAACATATTTATAGAAATGATGAAATTTAATTAACAATTTAAATTTTAATACAAAGTGCTATAAAAGTCTTGGCCATATTTTAGCATTGGATATCTCGAGAACTATTAAGGATATACAAACGCATTTGGTATATTCAGAAAACATTTTCTCTTCAAGTTTTTCATAGAATGTTCAAGGATGTTCAATTTGAGCAACATTGGTCACATGACACACACTCAAGCCGATAGTCTAATTCTTGCTAAACGTTTCTCAGTATTGAGTTGTTTAACCACATCTTCCAAAGGAGCCCCATTCTCTAAGCTGGTCATAAACACCCATCGGCCATGAATTTACCATATCAACTCACTATAGGTTTCCTTTCTGGTGGCTGTTTTCGAATTAATCGCGAAATGCACGTTGAAAAAGTGTCCATGATTCAATTCTTGTAATTTCAAGCACACGAAACGCTTTTTATGATTGAGTCAATGCCATTACTTGATCTGAAAAGAAGTAAAAAAAAAAAAAGCAATCGACTTACAAAACCTAAATATATGTAGCTTAAAAATGGCACCGATTTCATTCATCTGGTGGTTATCCTTAAAGATATTCTGAAGTTGTTAAATGAACTCGTGTGTACTAATGCTGTCAGAGCGTTGCTGGTGCTTTTTACGTTTAGCAACGGAAGGATTTTGGCGGTCATTATATTCTATTTGCGAACTTTAAAAACAAAAGATCGGGTTACTTTAAAGAATTTCGCGATTTGCAAATCGCTGCGTTCTGCCATTATTGCAACTATTAGAGCATGTATTTTCATTTTCTGTGTTAGATTATTATCTTTCATGATTGATTATCTGTAAAAATGTAAAAGTTTATATAAAGGAAAGAATTAGTAAAATAAGTAATATCCTCAAATACCAAATGCACCCTGTATATATA
Source organism: Euprymna scolopes (assembly GCF_053919585.1). NCBI lineage: Eukaryota > Metazoa > Mollusca > Cephalopoda > Sepiida > Sepiolidae > Euprymna > Euprymna scolopes. The sequence continues at coordinate 9,120,750 of NC_136514.1, read as the reverse complement.
TGAAGAAATGTGCGAGATGTCTCCTATATATATATATATATATATATATATATATATATATATATATATATATATATATATATATATATATGTGTGTTTTCTACTATTATATAAAAGGAACTTTGTCTGTATGTGTGTGAGAGTTTGTCTCCTATGGACTCGGAAACGGCCTGGCCGAATTTTTGAAATTTTACATGAAGGTACTTGATGCGATTGGATATTTTCTTTTCTAGTTCTTTTTATCGGAATGCCTCGCATAAGTATCAGCAATCGATTATCGAAAAATTCAGATTATAGAAGGAAGTCCGATATTGACCAAAGTTAACACTTTCATACACTCTAACATCACAAGTGCATTAGACAAGCTTTATCACAACACAAGCAGAAAGGCCACGCCTACAGAATCAACTGTAGATTCACGTTCTGTTCAGGGCACGACTGAACCATGATATTTTTCATTTCATTTTAAACTATAAGTGAAACCGTTATTTAAATATCATTTTATAAAATCAACAATAGCTTCTCTATACCGCAATGTGGACTACAATGCATTTTGGTCTAAGTCACTGAGAGGGTACCTTGCTGATCTTGCCCTGCCTCTTGATTTTGATAGCTCCCCTTAATTTCTTCAAAAGTGAAGCATAATAGGCTCTTGTAATTGTGATACCCTTTGCCAGGAAATCTGTCATCACTATTCCGTCCAGGTCCGAGAAGACTGAGCATGACCTTGCCAGCGGAGGGCTGCACTCTTGCCTTATTTGGAGGTGGTGAGTCCAAGTGCTTCCACTGCATTGACTGGGCTTTGGTCTCTGGATCATAGTGATGAACCCAGGTTTCATCTTGTGTAATCAGTCTTTTGAAAAAACTTTGACTCATCTTCTTGGCACAGCTCCAAATTCATCCTCGAGCATTCGACGCGTTCTCGCTTCCGTAATGGTGTGAGTAACCTTGGAATACATCTGGCAGACACCTTATGCATATGCAAATCGTCATGAATGATAGTTTCCACAGACCCTGTACTAATCTTGACATCTTGGGCTATTTGGCGAATAGTAATGCGCCGATCTTCAAAAATGGCAGCCTCAACTTGACGGACAGATGCCTCATCAATGGCAGAAGGGGCGACCAGGTTGATAGCTGTTTTCACAGAATTCCGGCCATGTTTGAATTCACGATGCCAGCGTTTTACAAGGTCATATGATAGGGCATTATCACCATAAGTGTCTTTCATTTCATCAAAAGTTCCCTGTGGTGTGCGTCATTTCAAATACAAAAACCGGACCACTGTTCGACATTCAACAGGCTCCATTTCACATCTGACTCAGTTCAAACACCTGTAAAACAGAAACCACAATTAGTTCAGAGCTGTAATTTGCCACATGACCCGTAGAGATATAAATCATTGCACATGCAAAATTTCAACTAGATCAGCCAACTGGAAGTGGGTCAGGGGCATTACTAATTGCACGCCCCTCGTACGATGGTCATTCTAAAACTTTCATAGATTTAAACTTTAAAAGTTCAAGAACTACAAAGACAGGTATGGCACCAGTAAAATGAACTCCATTTTGAGTCTAAGTAATTATTTGTCCACATAATAACTACCATTCTCAATACACATGCCAGGAATTAACTGACGCAGCTTTATTCAGACACACGTTCCTAGCACAGGTTGCGCTCATAGATCCTCACACCGTACATATCTGCAACAGGCAGATGAAACTTTTAGGTAATAAATGCATTAGTTCAGTCATCATAACAACACAATTTACAATCTTCTTGATTTATTCGGGCGGATTAAATAGAAAGCATTACTTTGGAACAGCCCTGATATATTGAGTAAAGTCGCCATAATAGTTTTTAAATTACAACCTCAGTATTAAATTCTGCTTTGATAAAAACATCTGTTTTTAAACCGATTATGTTTCTAAAAAAACAATTCTATTTTCAATCGATATTATGTGCCCGGGTCGATATTTTCATTTTCTTTAACTTTTTTTTTTTTTTTTTTAGCGGTGGTAGAGTTTTCTCAGATAAAGAAGCATATACTAACACTGCCACTCATTCAGGACCGCGAATAAATATAGGGAGATAGGCAGGTTCTTGGTTTACATGTATTTATTTATATATTACGCGGTCCTTTGATTTAACATAGAATTTACTAATCGCTACGTTTATTTCAAAGTGAGACCGCAGTCGAGAACACAGAAAAAATTTTAAGAGAGAGATAGATAGAGAGAAGGATAAAAAAAAGGATGGCATTCGTAAATTTAAATTTTATAGAAATATCTTCCTTTGAACTATCAGGATAGTTCAAAAATTAAAAAATATATTATATATATTTTGAACTCACTAGATTAGAACGTCGAAAGCGGGAGTAGTACTATTAAAACGAGCGACGTTTTGTAGTCCAACATTTATTTTTCTATTTAATCACCACCCTCTCAAATCGATTTTGCCACGAATTCAATAATGCATTACTGCTTCTGACGCCTGTCCATGAGAGAGGTTTCTTTCTTAGAGTCTCACACCGTCAATATTTGCAATAGAATGATGAAGCAAAATAAAAAAGGAGGCCTTACTTTTGAAATGACTCTCATATATTGTCAAATTTTGTTAAAGACATTTTGAAGGGCTTCCTGCATTATCTGTTCTGTTATTTTTACAAGCGACAGATTGGGAAGAAAAATTCAATTGGTTTTGTAATTGATTGTTTTTTCCTGCTATCCCGATGAGAAAATTGCTATGCAAATGTTATTATAACCTTCATTAAAAAAAGTATTGGATTTAAATAACGTTCAACATGTTCAATCTTTTTATACACGAGAAAGTTTTATAATCAATTTTTAATTTATTTTTAAACAAACACATTATACTTTATTTTAGTTTTTCAGTCACTTAAATTATTTACAGCAGGTATTAGCTTGATTATCTAATCTACAGGGTAGAAAGAGGAAACTGTCATCCTAGAAAAGACGACATGATTCCATTTCCATTTGATGTAAATATTTTTTGTCTGTTTTTCAGACTATCTACTAGTTAGCCAGTTGTGCGCAAATCTCAAGAGTAATAGGAACCTTCTTTCATGCCTGAAAGTGATACAACGAGCGAGATCGGAGATGCGCCTCTGTACAACTCATGCTCTCTACCGATCCAAGTTATGACAATAGAATAATTGTAAGCACCCTCAAAATGTATAGCTGGATTGCCATGAATAACAGGGACCTGCCTAGGATAAGAAAAACAAAGTTCTAGGCCACGGTTATGGTCTTTGGTGTGCTTTCAAATGAGGGCCACATCATGCAACATCACATCTTTGAAGTCGGCTTAAAAGTCAACACCAAAGCGTACCTGGATCTGCTGAAAAGTGCGGTTACCCCCTGGTGCAATAAGGTGGCCGCTGGCAGACCCTGGGAGTGGCATCAGGATGCGGCGGCAGCCCACAAGTCAAAAAAGACACAGGAAGCTCTTCTATTATTGGACCCACCCTCCTCCGACCTGAACCCGCTGGACTACTTCTTTCGTCATATGTCGAGAATATCACCAACATCACCGCACGCATCATCAAAACCAGCTTGATCTCCGCCATCCGCTGAGCATTCGCCGAGCTCCCGCCGGCATTTGTGGAAAAGGCATGCTCCGTTCCAGACCCGTATCGATGTTGTGATTGAGGCTGAAGGCGGCTACATTGCATAGATGTCAGCTCTACTATATAATAGAGTTACCAGAATTGATTTTTTCAATAAAAGTTTTAAAATAAAGCTGTAGTGTTGTTTTTTGTCAGGGTGACACTTTTATCGTTCCACCCTGTATATAATAGTCTGTTTCTTCCTTCCTTAATTAGTTCGAACGTTATGCTTTGAAAAAGGTAAAATCCAATTTTGCGAAAAGGGTGAAATTCGAAAGAGTTGGCTTTAAAAGAGCCGTTGGACAAGAATAGAAGAGCGCCCCCTCTTTTATGTAGCCTCGTTTTCGAATATCATTTTAATAATAATAATATATGATCGTTGTTGTAATTATGAAACGTTGTCGTTACATGGTACCACACAGGTTGTATGAATAGTTGGTGGCAAAGAAACAAAAGAAACAAATAATTTGACTCACTAGTCGAAATTTAAAAAAAAAGTTTTACATTCAAACACGGTAGTGTTTGAATATATGGTAAAGTGACAGTTTTAGTCATTTAGAACTGCTTTAAAGCTTCACCACTCACTCATTTTTCAACCAAATTTACAAACAATTATTACACCTTATAGATAACCTCCTCAGCTATATTGTTAAAAACAAAGTTTCAATTTTCATTCAGTAAAACAAAAGTTATGATCAATTTACTAGTGTTAAAAACCGAAAAAACGTAAGGGGGTGAGTGGCGTTTTTTATGACTGGTTTCCATAGCAACCGCGTCACGTCAGCGGCTACTGTTGCTACCAATTCACTACTCGCGCGAAAGGAGAAGTAACAAGTGAAACTGAGAGAATGAAAGAATGAAAGTGAGATAATTGAGGGGATTTTATTGAAAGCAGACGAGTGTCATACATTGTGATTACATATGTGTATGGTAAGTTTATGGGGCAAACATCTTTTTTTTTAAATTCAATTTATAACATTATACAACTAATTCTTAATGTTGCAACATTTTAAGTTATAAATTTATTATCGTTTTTTACTAGAATATCTTGTCCTTTTCTTTTCTAGTTATAATAACTAGTCCTTTACTTTTCCATGTTTAAGCTTAACCATATTACTTTTCATGCTCGCGTTTTTCTTTTGTAATCAATGGTAATTTTTGCATCGCATTTTAAAAGTATCTTAGTTCACCGTTTAGTTGACAAAACTTTGTCGTGTCGAACACGTGCGTTCAAAGTCGCTCCCGTCACATTTAGAAAGAATTACAGCATGGAGTCTGACAATAAAACGTAAGTGGCACAACTGTTAAGTAATTATTATAATATGTAACGATAGTTCGAGATAGTAACTCCTTTTCAAGTGTAATTGAGAACATTGTATTTTTGCCGTTATTTCGTTTTAGAGTATCTATTGGTATTGGATATTGTATTCATTCACCAAGGGTCTCCTCCATGTGCCTATTCAATTTTAACGTATATTAAATTATTTAACCTAAATCCACATTTAAATGCCAAGCCAATATATAGATACATGGAGTGATATGTTAATGAGCATTGAATGACATATTCATTTAAAGAACAACAGAACCGACATGTATGTGAATAAGTTTGTCTTTTGAGTGCATTCACCACTTCGTTCCAGGGATTGATACAGAAAAAAGATGCCCCAGCAGTCTCAGCCAATTAGCTGAAATAACTATTTAAATTATTTTAGTTAATGTGCCGTGAAATAATTACAAAGAATACACGAACAACAATTAAAATTACTTGAGCAATTTCGATGTTAGCAAGGATATAACGGAATTAAACTGTCAAGTGCCCGAGGTTGGGGGTGGAGCCAATTAAGATTGATATATTTCTTTTCCTTGTGATAAACTGCACCGCTTATGATCAAGTTTGTACGTCTTTCATCTTTGAGACGCGTACTGAATACAAGTATAGCTAAACCAATGTAACGGAAGTCTATTCTTTACTGATTCTATTAATCGTGTCAGGTCATGCGTTTTCATCGATGTCTATAATTGTGTCACCGCGTCGTCTCAACTTAGCATAGTTATTTACAAATAACACTAAATATGTTTTCATATTTCAAATCCTTATTCAAATACATACAAACAATTGCTGATGTTTTTTTTTATTTATAACTTACTGACTCTCCACCCTTTGTATTTGGTTATTTGACTATTTTTCTATGATTATTTGTTTAGTTTGTCTATGGTTATTTGTCTATTTTGTTTATATTTGTCTGTTTTGTTTATATTTGTCTGTTTTGTTTATATTTGTCTATTTTGTTTATATTTGTCTGTTTTGTTTATATTTGTCTGTTTTGTCTAAGGTTATTTGTCTATTTTGTCTATGGTTATTTGTCTATTTTGTCTACGGTTATTTGTCTATTTTGTCTATGGTTATTTTTTCTATTTTGTTATATTTGTCTGTTTTGTCTAAGGTTATTTGTCTATTTTGTTTATATTTGTCTGTTTTGTCTATGGTTATTTGTCTGTTTTGTTTATATTTGTCTGTTTTGTCTAAGGTTATTTGTCTATTTTGTTTATATTTGTCTGTTTTGTCTAAGGTTATTTGTCTATTTTGTCTATAATTATTTGTCTATTTTGTCTACGGTTATTTGTCTATTTTGTCTATGGTTATTTGTCTGTTTGTCTATGGTTATTTGACTATTTTGTCTATGGTTCTTTGTCTATTTTTCTATGGTTATTTGTCTGTATTCTCTATGGTCATTTGACTATTTTGTCTATAGTAATTTGTCTGTTTTGTCTATAGTTATTTGTCTGTTTTTCTATGGTTATTTGTCTATTTTGTCTATGGTTAATTGTCTATTTTGTCTATGGTTATTTGTCTTTTTTGTGTATGGATATGTTTCTATTTTGTCTAAGGTTATTTGTCTATTTTGTCTAAGGTTATTTGTCTATGTTGTCTATGGTTATTTGTCTATTTTGTCTATGGTTATTAGACTATTTTGTCTATGGTTATTTGTCCATTTTGTCTATAGTTATTTGTCTGTTTTGTCTATGGTTATTTGTCTATTTTGTCTATGGTTATTCTGTATTTTGTCTATGGTTATTTGTCTGTTTTTCTATGGTTATTTGTCTGTTTTGTCTATGGTTATTTGTCTATTTTGTCTATGGTTATTGGTCTATTTTTTCTATGGTTATTTGTTTATTTTGTCTATGGCTATTTGTCTATTTTTCTATGGTTATTTGTCTATTTTGTCCATGCTAATTTGTCTATTTTGTCTATGGTTATTGGTCTATTTTGTCTATGGTTATTTGTCTATTTTGTCTATGGTTATTTGTCTATTTTGTCTATGGTTATTTGTCTTTTATTTCTATGTTTATTTGACTATTTTTTCTATGGGTATTTGTCTGTTTGTCTATGGTTAGTTGTCTATTTGTCTATTTTGTCTATGGTTATTTGTCTTTTTTGTGCATGGATATGTTTCTATTTTGTCTAAGGTTATTTGTATATTTTGTCTATGGTTATTTTTCTATTTTGTCTATTGTTATTTGTCTATTTTGTCTATGGTTATTAGACTATTTTGTCTATGATTATTTGTCTTTTTTTTCTATTGTTTTTTTTGTCTGTTTTTCTATGCTTATTTGTCTGTTTGTTTATGGTTATTTGTCTGTTTTGTCTATGGTTATTTGTCTATTTTGTCTATGGTTATTTGTATATTTTTTCTATGGTTATTTGTCTATTTTGTCTATGGTTATTTGTCTTTTTTGTCTACGGTTGTTTGTCGATTTTGTCTATGGTTAATGTGTAATTTGTCTTTGGTTATTTGTCTATTTTGTCTACGGTTATTTGTCTGTTTTGTCTTTGGTTATTAGTCTATTATTTCTATGGTTACTTGTCTATTTTGTCTATCGTTATTTGTCTATTTTTTCTATGGTTATTTTTCTGGTTTGTGTATGGTTATTTGTTTGTTTTGTCTAAGTTTATTTGTCTATTTTGTCTAAGTTTATTTGTCTATTTTTTCATTAGTTATTTGTCTGTTTTGTCTATGTTTATTTGTCTATTTTGTCTATGGTTATTTGTCTATTTTGTCTTTGGCTATTTGTCTATTTTGTCTATGGTTATTTGACTGTTCTGTCTATGGTTATTTGTCTATTTTGTTTATTTTTTTCAGTTTTGTCTATGTTTATTTGTCTGTTTTTTCTATGGTTATTTGTCTATTTTCTCTATGCTTATTTGTCTGTGCCAAACATGCATTCGTACAGTCAACAAATTGTATCTCCTAAGCTCAATTCAGCGTGGTGTTTTCTTGTGTTTGTTTTTGTTTACTCATGTTCACCTCGAACAAGACATTTCGCCACTTGTACGCAAGGAGCTACTACATTGGACCATACCTACGAAAGATTAACAAGATATTTATTTACGTTACATTTAAACTTCTGCATATCAGTACAGCCAGGAATGCTAGTAGCAAAAAACAGGAGATTCTAAAGTCTACCTGTTAGACAGGAGAAACTATTAGAGTAGAAAGCTGTCTGGCATTCACGGACCTCAAAAGTGAAGGGGTATAATTTTGCTGCTCAGCATGTTTCTCGGAGATATGTTCGTCGAAGGTTCATAAATACAACGGGTTCATCAGAGCACATTCCATTTAAATATTTGAAAAACAGGCACAGAGAAGCAACATTGCGACAATTGGACAATAGTTTCACCTTAGTTGATAAAGTGGGACTTATAAGATTGAAAACTATTTTTTGGACCCTGTTCAAGAGGAAGTGGCTATTGGTCGATGCACCAGCTCAGATGTGGCAATGGGCGGATGGTGGCCTTGAAGAGGTACAGGACACTTTCAGGTGTGAATAATCTAGCTCGATAGAGGCCACCCATCTTATTTTCAGTAGTCTTTGCAATGTCATCAATTATTTGATCCAGTTCATATTATCCATGAATGTTATGCCGGGGAGTTTGTAAGGAAGAATTCTCAGGTAGGGTGTTATTTGTCATGGGTATCGGTGGTTGGAGAGACATCTTGTAGTTGTTAAAGAAGAGCAGTTTAGTCTTAAGTTAAATGTCAAATTGAAGTCAACATGTATTCGTTGATTTGATATTTTTTACGGTTTTTTTTTTTTTTTTTGTTATTTCATTTATTCGGACTACTGTTCTTATTTTGAGTATTAGTTGCACAGCGTTTCCTTCTTCAGTTGTATCTTTTCGAACTCGGGAATCTTTCCGGCAGTCTCCAGAATATGTATGGAAATTGAGATTTATTTAATCAAAAGGGATAGCATGCTCTCCTCCTATCAGCCATAACCTGGTTGACGTCTTAAGTAATTCGCACTTATATTCTTAGTGATCGCTTGTACTGAGGGTTTTAAATGCAACCTCCAGAAAAAAGCCATTTATTTTACCTAGTACTTACTCTATTACATCACGAATTTGACAGAAAGATTCCCGAGTTCGACAAATTCACCCTAAAATAGTCGGAGGTTACATTACCGAAACGTTGTGCTAATAATGCAGTAGAACAGTTTTTCGGATATGGATTCACAGTTATAACATTTATTAAGACCCTTGTATTTTTAGATCACGAAACGAAGTCCAAAACATATGTTCTTATTTCTGCCCAACGTCCACCCCCGTATTTCTATTTTTCTGTTTTTTTTTTTGTTTTTTTTACATTTTCACCCAAAGGCACATTGCCATTTTGGTGTAGAAGGTTACTATCAGGGCCAACTACTGGGGTACTATGTAGGGATTTGAGCAGCAAGATGTCGGTTCACGTTACACTTGGAGAAACAGGGACCTGGTTCACGTCAGTTGGAGAAACAGGAACCTGGAAGGGAATTCCAAAGTCTACCGGTTCTGGGTATTAGAGTAGAAAGATCTTTTACATCTAGGGATCTCTACTGTGTGGGGGTTGGATTTAGCTGCCTGTCGGGTTTGTCGAGGGTGTTTACGTTGTAGGGCCACAAGTGCTTGCAGTTCATCAGAGCATTCACCATTAAAATACTTGTAGAACAGGCAGAGGGATGCAACATTTCGTCGATGTGACAGAGGCTGAAGCTTAGATGCCAGTTCAGAGCCTATCAGATTGGTGAGTCTCTTTTAAACATTGTCTAGGAGCGAGAGACTAGTAGCAGATGCACCAGTCTAAATATGACAGCAATACTCCATACATGGGTGAATGGTGTCCTTATAGAGGTACATGATAGGTGTTAGTATTTTTCTAGCACGGTAGAGAGAGCATACCTTCTTCGCAACAGCCCTGGCATTGCTTTCAATGTAATTGTTCCAACTCATGTTTCCTGTAACGTTAGGCCAAGGAGTTTGAAAGGTGTACTCTCAGATAAAGAGTCGTTGGCCATTGCTATTGGTGGTAGAGAAGGTTTCTTGTAATTATTGAAGGATACTAGTTTAGTCTTGGCAGCATTGAACGTGACCATCCAATTTTTCCTCATTCCACTTGGAGATTGGAGGTCATCCTCTAGTGTTTCTGCCATTTCTTTAGATATGTGTTCATGCGCGTCCTCCATCTTTAGTTGAAACAAGGTGGTGTAAACTCAGCGCAATCGTAAATAAGTTATAACACCAATTCACAGACTCTGGTCAGAGATCGTTTAAGTATGTGTCGAAATTCAAACTGCATTTATTAAATTTTTAACCCTCCATTTACTCGGGTAAAGGCTCTCTACAGGAAACTTTGATATACGATTTCGCTAGACCCTGCCTGTTTGTGAAAGGGTCTAAGATTTTCTTTGTAACTCACGTTATGTATATCCCTAATATAATATGATTTTTAAAGAGATACTTCCAGTTTCAAATTAGCTCTGTTACATCCACCTGAGGATGAAGGTCCAATCCGGAATCGTTTTGCTTTTCTATTTATTTTTAATTGAAATTTGCTTTTACTTTTTTTTTTTTAAATTCAAATAACTTCCACTATAATTTACACACGAGTACATTTGAACATACTGAAAGCGTAGATTTCATCGACAGAAACGTTTCGACAATGATACAAGATGCGAATTGTAGTCTGATTAATACAAACAATACGCATTTTTTTCACTAAGGAACGTAATTTGGTATATATCTATGAAGTATTATAATAAAGCTGTGTAAACGTTTGAGCTTTTTAAGCCTTTTGTAAAAAAAAAATGACGCCAGTTTACAGGAGAATAATTTTGGCAATTTTCGTTGAAGTGACCTAAAATGTTGTATAGAAACCTGCCAGAAAGATGGATCGGGCGTGGTGGTGAGGAAGACAATTTGCTGCTGAAATGGCAACCACGACCACCTGACCTGAAACCGTGTGATTTTCTCCTATGGGGACATGTGATAGGACTCGGCTGTGTCTTCTTGCGTTACCTCTAGGTAACGTTAAAATACTCAAACAGAAAATCACTACTACACTGGAGAATGTTACCATAAGACATGGTGTAGCGTGTTTGGTACGAGTTTGACTACTGACTTGACGCGAGCAGAGTCACAGTTGACGCTCATATTGAACGTTTGTGAAAATTGCAAAACCAGTCATAAAATCTACAAATTTTTATTTTTTTCTTTGAAATTTTAACTAATAAAACTAATGATGTTCAACATAAAAAATTGTACAGTTTCATTAATAATCACTGAATAGTTTCCGAGATATTGGCATTGAACATGACGTAGAATTATTTGGGATACCCTGTATATTATTTACAGAAAATAGACGGGGAAATATAATTTAGTTCTTGGACTGAGTTGTTTATAAACTACTCTGTAATATATATATATATATATATATATATATACATATATATATATATATATATATATATATATATATATATATATGAGCAAACAGTTAATAAAATATGTTAAAAAACACTTGGAATTGAGTTAAAAACATATTTAATCTGAAAAGGAAACACTAGATAAAAGGATAGTCCTTTATCCGCGGAGTTTCGAAGAAATACTCTCCTTCTCATCAGAGGGGACGAATTAGCAAAATGCGGGATCGGATTTTGCATGCAGAAGTATTTGATGAAACAACAAGTAAGTCAAAGATCTTACTTGAAAACAAAATAAGTTAAGCAGAGGGAATATGGTAAAGAAAAAGGTTATTACACATGAATGGATAGTCTCGTGGAAGATAAAAAAATCCAGTGACGGTAAAATCCAAATGTAAAACTTCAAGAAAGTTAAAAGAATTTCCATTTGTACAAATAAAATCCAAAGACATCCCGTAATTGGAAGAAGATGGTCCATAATAATCCAAAGGCAGAAATCCATGGAATAATTCACAAACATGTGTACAAGGAAAAAAATAATATTAATAAAATAAAAATAAGATGTGCTTTTCACTCTACTTCCGAGACATAACTATAAATATATATATAAATATATATATATATATATATATAATATAAATATATATATTTATATAAATAAATAAATAAATAAATATATATATATATATATATATATATATATATATATATATATCCAGCATGTTAAAATATATCATTTGTTGTAAAAATCTAATGGATAAACATTTGAAGAAGTTGGTGAGGACAGGATATTTTTACGGAAACATAAATCGTAAAATTGCCAACTCATTAACGACACAGCTGTAATGGAAAAATCCAGGAAATAAACGAAGGTTATAAAAAAAGAAACCGTGAGTCTTTGAATTTTCAACAAAAGTTTGCACTATATATATATATATATATATATATATATATATATATATATATATATATATATTTGTTTATTTCTTTGTCTCTGTTACTTTGTGTTATGGCAACATCAACTACACGCACAGCGAAACATGTGTAAGACGCTTATGGATAAAAGAAAATATAGATGTTTATTTATATTTAAAAGTTGAAAAGAAACGATGATGAAATTGAAATATAGCGAAAAGAAAGAATGTAATAAAAAAAATGAAAAACATGATTGCAAATTTTGGGGAGTTGTTGAAATGGAACTCCACAGTACATATATATGCAGGTGGAACAATAAAAGTGTCGCCCTAAAAAAAAAACCCCCAAAAAACCACTACAGCTTAATTTTAAAACTTTTATTGAGAAAATCAATTCAGGTAACTTGCTTATGTATTAGAGCTGACATCTATTCAATGTAGCAGACTTCAGCTTCAATCATCACCTCGATACGGGTCTGGAACTGGGAGCATACCTTTTAATAAACGCCGGCGTAAACCCGACGAATACTCGGCGGATGGTGGAGATCAGGCTGGCTTTGATGATGTGGTAGGTCATGTTGGTGATGTTCTCGATAGGAAGTAGTCCAGCGGAGGAGGAGGAGACAGTGAGAAAAGGGTACAAAGAGTATCACTCCTAAAGCCAAGTCTGGGTCTCTTTTCAGTCATGGGCCGGCGCCGAGTTCTGTTGCCACATCCAGCGTCTGTCAGCGGCCATCTGATTGCATCAGGGGGTCACAGCACTCTTCAGCACACTCAGGTACACTTTGGTGTTGGCTTTCAAACCGACTTCAAAGATAGTAGGTGGCATGATGTGGCCGTCACTTGAAACCTCACGAAAGGTCATAACCGTAGCCGGAAACTTGTTTTCATTACACTGGGCACGTTCCTGTAATTCATGACAATCTAGCGATGCATTTTCAGGGTGCTGGCATAACGTATATCAGTAGAGAGCATGAGTTGTACAGCGGCGTATCTCCAATCTCACTCGTTGAACATTGTGCCACTTTCACATATGATAAAAGGCTCTTATCGCTCTTCAGATTTGTACACAACCGGTCAACTATAGATGGCCTGCAACAAAAAAAGGAAAACCGGTTTTTATCAAAAGGAAATAGAATAATATCATATTTTCTAGGGCGGCAATTTTATCGTTCAACACTATATATATATATATATATATATATATATATGTATGTATATGTATGTGTGTGTGTGTGTGTGTGCGTATGTAATCTTTTTCCCTGAGTCACAGGGTTAAGTGTCGTAGAACAAACACATACTTCAATTTGAGATTGAAATCAAAACGCTTTATTCATAGGTTTACGTACTACCAATCTAGCCAACCTGATAAATTATACCAACACAAATGTGCAAAATTCTACACTAAGCTAGACATAGATATTTATATTCATAATTTTTCGGTATTTGTGAATGTTCTCTTCACTGTTTTTACGAAAAAACTATGCAGGATCACTAATGCATGCATCATTCAGAGCAATCTCCACAAGCGTTTACTCGTAATTGACATCAGACGCAAAATTGGCGGGAAACACCGATAAAAATGACATGAAAAGTAAATTTTCTCATATGTCATCGATTTTGTATGACTGTCTTCGTTGTAAATAGGTTTCTATTCAGTTAATCGCTACTCTTGCAAATCGACCCATTTGTTCGAACAGTAAAAAAACGGATAATCAGATTATACCTTTTACTGTAAAAGAAAATTAGTTGTAACTAGCATTTCAGTCCGATGTTGTCCGGGTGTTCGGAGGTGTATGTTGTGCAAAAACAAGGTAATTTTTTAAAACTTTGACCCGTATTATGACCCTTTATTATTGATTGTTTTGGGTTCGAATCAGGTTATTAAGTTAAATCCATGTCCAAGAAAGCTATGTCTAAAATTTCAAGTGTTTAGACTCAAAATTGTCGGAGGAGTTTGGTAGAGTTCTCAATGGTAAAATCGTTGAACTTTAACCACTTAACAGTCAAATTTCTGGCCGAAACCCGATCACCTAGATTTTTACCAAATCTCAGTACCCTGTATATCAAATTTCGAGTCTGTAGACTAAAAATTGAGTTAGTGCGTAGGGAACTGTACACAGACACACACAGACAAACACACGAACACGTTCACTTTTATAGATATATAGATAGATTATGATTGTGATGTAAATTAAAAATAGTTACAAACATAGTTCTATATTTATCTTCCAAGGAATTATTTCAATTTTAAAAAGGCGAGAATTAGAAACATACTACACTTTGATCCTAAATAAAAGATCAATGAGTTTTTTTTAATGAAATCGAATGGAATATTTTTTTACTTCATTATTTGAATTATTATTATCATCTTCGAGTCGTTTTTTTAACGACATATCGGCACATTAATCCTGTGGTCTTTGTCAGGTTAACCGCGATGGGATAAGGATGTCGAATCCTCAAACGACATCCACTGCAATTGCTGCCTTCGATAGCCGTTGTCATCTCACCACGGTTTGGTCAACAAATCCTCTGACCGGTTTTGGGTGGGATCGAAATAATACTCCAAACAATTAAATAAAATAATTAAATAAATAATTATACAATTTACTCATCTCAAAAATAATTCCATATTAATTCAATATTATAACAGTGAGCATTGTCTAAAGGTAGGGGTTTCGATCCCACCCAAAGATGGCCAGATGATTAGTTGACCAAACCATGGTGAAATGACAACAGCTATTGAAGACAGAAATAGCTGTGGATGTAGTTGGAGGATTTAACATTCCTATCCCGTCGCGGTTAACCTGACGAAGGCCAGAGGAATAATTGGCCGAAACGTCGTGAAAACAACAACTAGAAGATACGAATAATTGTACAATTTTCCGATCTCCAAAATAATTCTAAACTAATTCAATAATATGAAATCGAATTATTTTCTATTTATTATAGAATCTCACATTTGTAGTTAAGGAAACAAACAGATAGCGTCTTACGAAAGACATAAAACCGAAAACTCAGAACGCCATAAACAAACGTGGGATTATTTGTAATATATCTCGAAATATCATGAAATAATCTGCTATTTGATCGCATAACAATGTGTGTGTTTGCTTATTCAACATTTGCTGTTAAACGATGACCCAAGTAATGTGTTTTCTATGCCATGTTTTGTTAGCGACTGGGACTCGGATATTATATCGTTGGCCACGATACAAATATTTGTAGAATGCGAAATAGATTATACCAAAAAATCGGGAATGGTCGTATGAGTCATCGCAAGTGCAGAAAATACGTTTACCGCCATCATTATTTGGTTAGGCACCAATTATTGCGAAATTGGAGGCAATTAAAATAATCTATACTGCAGGGTGTGTGGAAAGAACTCCTTAATTTTGTATTAGTAATTCATTACCGAAATACAATTTTTATAAGAAATGAGTATAATATGAAAATGCATAGTATTGAGTTTTATTTATTATTAAACCGTTTCAGCGCTGTATCAACTGATTTGACGATTAATTTAGGGTCATACCAGCGATTAATGAGTAATTATTTGCATTAAAATAATACTAAGTTGCGATTATATATATATATATATATATATATATATATATATATATATATATATATATATATATATAAATAGTTAACCAATGAACGGGAAAAAGCTTTATAAATTGTTCCAAAATCAGTTAGATTAATAATAATGATAATAATAATAATAGTAATAATAAAAATGATAATAATATATATATATATATATATATATATATATATATGTTTCGTGGTTTAATTTTAAATTCTGAAGAAAACAACATATAGAGGCATATATTCGATTTAAGAATTTATTGCTTGACAAAAGAATATATAGAAAGGGTTATTTTAATTTCCTTAATCCATGGATTTTCAACAATGGCTCATATCATCAGAGGAAATGAAATGCAGTTAGCAAAATGTTCAGCTGCGAATGGACGCTATTTTGCTTTTCAACACAATTATTGAAAATAGTTTTTGGGTGGTTGTGGATAATTATATGGAGAAAATTATACGGAAAGAGAGGTTGATACAACCTGGGTAGGCCATTACCGGAAGGAGTCCAATGTTTTTCGGGGTTACAAATCCGGGGTTGGCAGAAAATAGGCCCATGGGAGAGAGTGATATTCCCATATAGCGAAAGCATACTGCTCAATCCTGATATTTCGAGAATTATACCGGGCTGTCTTATTCGTTGTTGCGTTGATTGTGTGTTATTTGCTTTGGTCCAAATATTTTCTCGGTGTTGACAGAGTATATCCGAAATTGGGTGGATATACCATTCCATTGTAATTATCCTCATGAGTAATAGAATTTGAGCATTGAATTAAGTGTGCGATGGACCTCGGGATCAATAGTATAGTTATCAAAATACCAAAGATAGCAAAATAATCCAGGTATAGATATTCGGAAGAACATGCTGGAACGGCTTGCTTGAGGTATGAGTCTAATAGAAAGATAGTTCGTTATCTTGTTTATAATGGATGAAGGAGGCTTTTAGACGAGGGAAAGAGGAAGTGTGGTGAAGTAGAGACGGTAAAGAGAGAGGGAGAGGGTTAATGTTGGACGAGCACCCAGGTTCTTAATGGAGCGTTTACGGCGGGGGGATGGATAATTGCGTTGTAGTATTCTTTAAAAGGGTTGAACTCTTGATTTTAAGTTCAAGTGGGAAATGAATATTCTTGTGATTTTCAATGTGGGGTGTGCGTGATAGGGGGTGGGTGTGCTGTTTTTGTTGTGGGGATGGGTGAGTTGATGAGGTGAGGATAGAGACGCGTCATGGTGTGAAAATCTGGAATGTTTATAGGGTTAATTCAATGAGTGAGTTTAAGGTTCGCTTATTTTAATTTTGAGTATATAATTACAGGGTGACTTTGTTAGTTAAGATAGGTCAGTTAAATACGTTTGATCTCGTGGTTTGATCTAGTTTAAATGTTTTTTTAAATTTTATTATATATATATATATATATATATATATATATATATATATATATGTTTGGAGGCGATCTATGGATGAGCCTGTTTAGTTGTTCGTTGAGTTGGAATTGATGTTTGAGTGAATGCTTTATATACTGTGGTTAATTATATATTTTTAAAATAATTTTTTTTATAAAGGGACGAGTTGATTTAAATGTGGGGTTGGATATGCGGTCGCCCATGCGTGGTTAGTTTTGACTATTTGTATACTGATTACTTGTATATCCACCTATCGAACCTAAACATAAGTGTAAATATAAGCACATGCATACCCACAGATAATCAAACATAGTACATATATATGTACAGACATACACACATACAAACAGACAGCCCACACCTATGTACAAACAGTGATACATACCATACTTACACAGATACATACCTTTATATATATATATATATATATATATATATATATACATCGCTATACCAATATATATGGTGCATTATATATATATATATATATATATATATATATATATATATATATATATATATATATATCATAACGGAAACACGCATATTAGAGAAGGGAACTACTTTTATAACCGGGCGAATATGAATCCACGCGTACTCGAGTGTACAACTGCGCTCATAAGCACGGCCGAACATCAATATAATCAAGTACAAGCATGCAATTCATACTCCTAACAGCAAAGATACAACTACATAAGTGTTATGTCTAGAAAGGGATAAAGGTGCGCACACTGATACATAATATACGAATAAAGAGAGCGTGTTCGTACGTTTAAAGATACATATACATCAGCAGATAATCGGGTTTATCTGGTGATTCTATTTTAGAGAAGGATGTATTCACCAATTGCAAACAACATTTTTATGGTCTAGGGAGATATAGATTGTCAGAGTGTACCAGTAAACGGCTAAAGTGCGTGACTCTGTTTAATATCCATGTTCACATAAACACACGCACATACATATACATACACCCACACACACATATATATATATATATACGTATATATAAATATACATATATATGTGTACACACATAAACAGTCATACATACCCAGTATATATACACACGCGCACACACACGTGCATACATACATATATACACGCTACAGCGCATAATTATATGTATATAGATTCAACATAAACCGAACGTCCACAAGCTCATACATATATATACACACATACTCATATATAAGGAAATGAAGTTAATAGAGATAAGAGCAAGCACATATATATACATACACGCACAAATATACACTTATATATGCATATGTACACATACCCACATATATACACATATATATACAGCCAATCATATATAAACACGTACAAACATATACTTACTAAAACATGCATATGTATAAGAAACACATAGACATACGTAAATATTAATATTGCTACAGCGCATACAACATCCACCCTCTCATGCGTGCATACATATACACTCATACAAGCTTGAACCCATGCCCAACATATAGGGGCAATGTGCCGAAGCTAGTTCAGGTATGGTGACTTAAGTGGCTTTGAGCTGGCTATACTTGAATTTTTTCCTGTGTTTGCATAACGAAATAAGCTCATTTTTGGTGTTTATGGTGGCTTTAGGATATGTTATTATTGCAACTGCTTCTGAAGTGCAAAGGTTGCAGAGTTTGCATATAGGGGTGTATGAATTGGACTTTTTCAATAAATTCCATTTTAGCGAGTACGGAATATTCCTATATTGGATGTCTTTAATCAGAGTTGTTAGGGAGGTGCCTTTATTACTATTTGGATTTTCGTTATTAAAGGAGCTTATATGGTTGGGAATTCTCAGTTTAATTAGATTTGCTGTTGCGCCGAAATACGTGTAGGATTTTACATTTTCATTAATGGTGTTTAAGCTGTTGGAGTTTCTACTATGGGTGCGGGATAAACTTGTTGATGGGAACGGGATGATTAGGTTCGAATCGTTTTCAGGATGAGGTTCCTGAGTGACTTGGGTGTTATCGTGTGTTTTATTTATGGGGTTGGCATAGTTGGGTTGGTGGAGCTCTCTAATGTTGTTGGTTCAGTTGTTAATGTGTTTTGAGTACGATATTTTAGTGTTCCATCCGTTGCACTTGCTGTTGTGGTTGGAAGTTCATTGACTGTACATAAATAGATTACGTCCTTGTGGATGCAATCGTTTTCTAAGGGGCGTAATTGTTTGTTTTGGCAATTACAATTTTGTGTGGGTGGATTCCGTGGGGGATGAGCCTGGGATTTTCTTATTTATTGAGTTGTTTGATGTTATTATTGTTTGTGCTATGTTAGGCATGGTGGAGCAAGAGATTTTTATTGAATTGTTATTTAATATAATACTGTATCTATGTGGTTGTTGAAAAGATTGTTCAATTATTTTTAAAAATTCCTTTACGTTGGAGCTGTATGTTTTTTTTTTCAGAATTTAAAATTAAACCACGAAACTTATATATTGCTCTATTCTTAAATATTGAGCTTTTCCTTTTTGGCTAGGATCTCCTTGAAAGTATTACTTCAAAATAGATAATATCTATCAGGATTCTCATCTGAATTCTATCAGTGTCTTATCTCGCTTATATATATATATATATATATATATATATATATATATATATATATATATATATATATATATATATATATACAGAGAGAGAGCGAGAGAGAAAGAGAAAGAAAGAGAGAGAGTGAGAGAGAAATGAAAAGGAACAAACCGAGTTATGTGTTCATCAACGTTTCGTATATATTTAAGAATTCCTCTGGATGAAATAAAGACGAAACGTTGATCAACACATGGTTTGTTCTTTTTTCTTTCTCTATTTTGTTGGAATATATTCTCCAAAAATCTGGCCTTGGAGGAGGGGAGACAAACACTTGCTGCTATGGTTTCAAATGATCTGAAATAACTGCAAGGGGAGACTTGATTCCAAATATTTCTCATGTGTTATATCTCTCCTCTTTTGGGTATGATTATGAATATCTTTAGTATTAAATAAGCTTTAGGCACTGTGATATTTACCTCATATATGAAAACAAACGATAGCAGAATATTTTTGTCTCCTCAAATGACTATGTTTTAAGTATTGGCAAATGTGCAGTGTGTTTCCATCCATGCAAAATCCTTTACAATTACCAGTCTTACAGATTTTAAAGGGTGCATAAAGCGAAAATAACAGCAAACACCTAAAGAAACGATTAGTTTCCAAGATATAAAGGAATTATAAAGTGGGAGGGGTCACTTTTCTATATTAATTTTACTTAAAATGAACACCTACTTTATAGCCGATATGACCATACAGTGGCTACTCATTTTACATTAAATTAATATAGAAAAGTGATCCCCCATTTTTTGAAACAGTAATGTGTGACCTGAAGGGCAAATGTCACATAGCAATTATATACTTCAGGTTATTAGTTTTCTAACGAGCCTTCATTTGTAAAATTCTGATCAGTAGTTGCCGATATTTTGAACTTATAAAGATGCACCAAAAAGTGGTATATCTATATATGGATATATCTGTACTTATCGCCAAATTGAATATTGAAATGCTTATATCTTTGATTACATGAATCGAAACTATATGAAAATTTGCAGAATTTTAGAATATATTTATACTACTAAAGGGTTAAAATTTTATGAAAGTTGGTTAAAAAGAACCCATATTTTCAAACCAATAAAATATGCCCAAATTAGCACACATTCATATAAAAAGTGTCCTGGCAGGCCAGCTTTAGTTTTACTGCTTTGGAATGAATTTTGCTTCGGATTTTTTTGCTTGGTTGTCTCCCCTGTGGCCTCGTAAGGCCATTAATACACACACACACACACACACACACACATATATATATATATATATATATATATATATATATATATATATATATATATGATGATGATGAAAATGATGGAAATAGTATTCCGATAAAATAGAGAAATCAAAAAGAACAAACCGTATTATGTGTTCATTAACGTTTCGTCTTTATTTATATATAAAGGTAAGTAACAGAATTCTATCACGATGCAAAGAATGTAATGTTGTCAGTGTCAAGGGAGATAGACAAAAAATGATATATTTAAGTCTCTACGTATAATTATGTATGCTCACACACACACACACACACAAACACACACACATATATATTTCTACTTGAATTTTCATGTCAATGATTAGACTTATTGATAAATACAAACTTCTACACAGTTACGTACTGTATGTGACAGGGCTGCATAACATATTTTGAGGAAAATCTTTTTCCTTAAATGGCAGATGATTCAAATTTTTCAGAGCGAAATTATAAACAGGGACGCAGAAAATATCTTAGCAGTAAATGGAATAAATTTATTTATAGATTCAAAATTAATAGCGAATTACTTTGTATAATAAGACTTACTTTTAATTTCTGTTTTATTTAATTATTTTTGTTTATATAGCCAGTTTTTATTATTTTATTTAGCATTACGATTTTTATTATTATTTTCTTGCTATGCTAATTAGATCGTGTCACAGGAAATTAAATCAGCAAAATGCATCCACAGATGCACACACGCACAGGCATATATATCTTCTCTTCTATCTTCTTCTTCTATTCTTCTATTCTATATAAATAAAATGAACTCATTTTTCCTGTCTGATTTTGACATTAATAGGATTAAAAATCAAGATATTTCATGCAAATATAATATGCACAAACGGCAGAACAATATCTGAGGTGTGTTATAGGCTTATTATTTCTCAAATTCCTCGATAATCTTAGATTTCTATACTTTTTCTGCTGAGAAGTCACGGCCAAAATCGGTTAAGATCAATGGAAGTGGTAAAATATTTTCTCTCTAATAAATTCCTCCTCCCCCTGCCACCACTTAACACCGTATGGGGATCGTTCACAAGGAACAGTTGAGAAGAGAACACCGGTTTGGCTTCGTAGTTCTTTCATGTGAAGTTATTTAAAATCACTAAACTAAGCTGCAGTGCTCTGTGGCGTAGTGGTTAGCTGGACAATTCACATTATATTTTCACGATCGCGCCGACCTACCGTAGTCGTTTTTTTTTTTTTCCTAAACAACTGGAATGAACTTTTCTTGGTGGCCGAACTGTTAACGTTGCAGATGTGTTTTTTTTTGTTTTTTTTTTCACACTTTATTTTCCTACTTTTACTCATGACTCCGGGTTTGATCCTTCCTACTTACCTACCATAACATTTTTTAAATCTCCCCCCCCCCGTCCCGGAAACAAACACTCGGGCAACGCCGGGTACCCCCGCTAGTATATATATATATATATATATATATATATATATATATATATATATATATATTTAAAAATTAGTATATATATATATTTTTTTTATTACTTACTTAATTTTTTTATTAACTCCTCGTAGAAATCATTGTTATTTACTAGCTGTACCCGCCCGCCCACAGGTTGCTTTGGCTGTCGGGTTAACATAAGTATTAGATTGATTTGTATCGCAAAGACACACGCACACACACACACACGCACATACTAATACACGCACACAAACGGCCACACACATGTATATGCCTGCGCACACACGTGCACACACGCGCACACACGCACGTACACAAATGCACACACAAATGCATGCACACACGCACACGCACACAGAAACACAAATTTGGTCAAAGACGCGCAAACATACACTCGCACGCACTAGGACACACACTCGCACACACACATATGCACATACACACACACGCAGACACGAGCATACACAAAAACACGTATGCACACATGAAAACACACACGCTTACACGAAATTACGAGCATACATGAATGCGCACGCACATACACGCACATACACGCACATGCGCATACATGTATACACGCGCACACGCACACGCACACGCACACGCACACACATACACATGCGCCAACACACATACGCGCACGAAGACACACACGAAAAAATACACAACACACACGCACACACACCGCCCATACACACACACGCATACGCACTCACGCGCACACACTTTATTAATAGTAAAAAATAGATAGTTTTATGGCTTCAAAATCCCAGAGAAAGAAGCTTTGAAATCTTTAAAATGTCAATTTATTTAGAATATAGAAAATAATTATTGGCTTATAAACATGTATCGATTTATTGATTCAGAAAATATTTATTTAACGGAAAAAATAATCTTAGTCGATCGTCATGCCAAAAAAAAAAAGATTTACTTAGTGTAAAAAATGAATTGTTTGCTTACATAAACAAAACAAAAAAGACAGGTTTAGCATGGTAGCAAAAGTGTATGAGAACAATTAACATCTACAATACATTGAATGTAAAATTCAAAGAATTCTTCGCTTATAATCATGTCTCGGGGTGCCACAAAACAATTTTTATTAATAAAATCTACGATCTCTGCGATTGGTCTGGTCTTCTGTAAAGAGCGACGCAATTTTGAGAATTTTTGAAGAGTTCCTTTATGTAGGCAATACATTAATGTGTAATAAAATAAAAGAATGTCAGGTCTTAACAGGTCAGGTGGAATATTGCTGGGGAGACATTATTATTTATTAGTCGAAAAAAAGGAAACTAATAGTATGGCTATGTGTTTATGATCAAGTTACAAAGGGCAAAACCCCATATCTGTTGAAAGTGCAGATTTCCTCTCAGTAATGACTAGAGGCAGGGGGAGGACTTCACAGAGGAAAAAATAAGAACTACTTTCTCTAAGGATAGTTGCGATTGTGATGGTGTTGCTCCTAGTATGAAATGAACAATTTTATTATAACGACTAAATGTGTCTAAAATGGTGTTCGAACGTTACATAAGATAGTGGCTAATGGTGTAGAACTTAATAAATTTGTGTGTGGCTTTGTTCTTGCAAACCCACGGTATGTGGTCCAGAGGGGAATTTCTGCAACCAAAATATTATATAGCAGATTACGACTTTTTCTGTGTCAATTATATTTTTGATATTATTACTTAATCAAGTAATTGATTTTGCTAATTTATTTGTTTTATTGTTTGTAGTTAATAATGCCTATTCAGTAATTGATTTATATTCATCGTTAATTAACTGGTGATTTGTTTATTTTTATTTATTAATTGCGACCGATGGTTAAGGATTAAGTGTCGCAGAAAATGAATTTTGGGGTGACGTAATGGTTTAAAATCTTAGAATATATATATATATATATATATATATATATATATATATATATATATATATACACGCATACAAATACACACGCAAACACATATACACGTATCCACATTTTCTCTCTTGAAATTTCTACTAATGTGAGGGGATACATACGACTTAAAAAAATTCGATACTACACCTTAGATGTGGACTCATCCTCAGGCCCACAACAAAATGTTTCCTTTTCTTCTATTTTAAAAAAGTTTTGGATGATTTTAACTTTTAAATTCAGATGAACCTATCTCAGTTCAAACAAACAAAAAATTTGGATCCAAATAAACACCATCAAAATAAACATACTTTGGCCATCAGAAAACAAGTGTATTTAAGTCAGTAACGTAAAAATCTTTCATTCTGGTGGCAATGAAGTCGCTGAAGGCGTTTTTCATATCGCTTAGGTTTTTGAAGCATTTCCAACGTAGAAAGTTGTCGAAATGCTAGAAAAATGGTAGTCGGTAGGTGAGAGGTCTGGAGAGTGTGGCGGATGGGGCAGAGTTTCGTAGCACAATTCGTTCAACTTCTGCAGGGTCTGTTTAGCAACATGCGTTGGGCATTTCCGTATAAAAGTATTGAGCCTCTGTTGACTAATTCTGGGTGTTGTTGTCGAAGTTTCTGATGCATTTCATCCATTTGTTGACAATACTTATCCACCGTAATGATTTTGCATGCATGCAAAAAACTGTAATAGAGTAAACCAGTCGCAGACCGCTAAGCAGTAAGCATGATGTTCTTCTGGTGCAACACTGGCTTAGGGAAGTGTCGTGGAGCTTCATCGGTGTCTAACCACTGAGCAGAGCGTCGCCAGTTGTCGTAAAGAACTCACTTTTCATCACGTCACAACCCGGTCAAGAACCGGGTCGTTCTTGTCCCGTAAAAAAAGGAAAGACGACACTTCATAACGGCGTTTCTTTTTCCTATCGTTCAATTCGTGTCTCATACATCTATCAAGATTTCTGGCTTTCCATCTCTCTCAATTGTTGGAAATCGCTGTATACGTTACGTCTTAATCATAAGCACATTCTCGAACATTTGTGTGTGGATTGGCTTCGCCTAAGGCTCTCAATTGATCGTTGTCAACATCCGATGGCTGAGCGCATGCTCATCATCTTCAAGACTCTGGTTGCCGCCACGTTATTTCTTAAACCACCATTTCAGCAGTTTTTCGATGTAACATGAATTAAAATAAGAAAAAATGTGCGAATTTGCTTTTTTCTATTTTGTATTAATAATTATTTATATTCACCGCACTGGAAAGAAAATATAATTGTTTTAAAATGTGTACAATTAAAACGATTAGATAGAGCGGCAAACATAGTAAGTAAAAGTATTATAAGGAATTCATATTTGAAAATACATCATTTGCAATAAAAAAATAAAAATTCTGCAATAATTTTCTTCTCAACGTAATCTATATATCTGTAAAAGTGAAATTGTATGTGTGTGTCTGTCTGTGTACAATTCCCTAGCAAACTACTCTGTCAATTTTCTGTGTAGCAGACTCGAGATTCGACATAGGAGGTATAGAGATTTGCGAAAATCTTTTAAATCGGTTTTCGACCAGAAATTTGGCTGTAAAGAGGTCAAATTTCAACGACTTTACTTTGAAAACTCTACCAAACTCATCCGCCAATTTTTGATCTAAACACTTAATATTTTAGATCTAGGTTCCTTGGACATAGATCGAACTTTTGAATTTTATTTGATCCCAAATAAATAAGATAAATGTTAAGGGGTCAAAATTGGGGTCAAAGTTTGAAAATATTTGACCTCTCACCTAATTTTTGGTCTAACATTTGAAAATTTATATAAAGTGTATTCAGATATAGTACAAGCTTTTGAACCAATTTTTGGCCGAAGATTTAGCTACCAAGGGGTCAAAGTTCAAAAGATTTTACCTTTGCAGTCTCTAGCAAACTATTCAGCCAATTTCGGGTCTAAACATTTCAAATTTTACATAAAAAGTATTCAGACATGCAGCAACGTTTTTAATCAGTTTTGGGCGAAAATTTTGCTGCCAAGAGTCAAAGTTAAATACTCTACCAAACTCTTCTGGCAATTTTGGATCCAAACACTTGAAATTTTAGATGTAGGTTACCTGGACATGAGTAAAACTTTGTAATATATATGTATATATATATATATATATATATATATATATATATATATATATATATGCATATAAAGAGCTAGTAGTTTTTAAAATCATTATTTGACTTATTTTCTTTTCATTTATCGATTTATTAATTATTTTATTTTTCAGTGTGTCATTTGGGACTAATTACGATCTGTTTTACATAATACATTTTTATTTAAAATTTTTAAATATTAACGTTATTATTTCGGCACGGATCACTCTCTGCATGAGTACCTTTTTTTCATTTTATTCACAGAACTTGAAAAATAAAAAGGCAGTTTTAATTTTTAGTTTCGATTTGAATAGACCATAGAACGAAAAAAATGGTCCAAATCCAACCTATCTATCTATCTATCTATCTATCTATCTATAAAATAACTTATTGTGTGTGTGTTTGTGCATATATGAGTTCGTTTCGTTTTATTTATTTAGTTGCTATTTATCTATTTATTTTACTGTCATTTTTCGACTGCTGTCTATTATTTGTGCATAGCATATTTTCACTTATATATATTTTCATTTGAAAATGTGGAAAAGATATAATGTTTTCCGTTGCTATTAATGTTGTCGTTGATTTTATTTATTTCTTGAAATCGTTTACCTTTATTTTATTTATTTATATGTTTAAATTTATTTGAAGTAATACTAATTATTATTGTGTGAGTAATTTCTTTTCGTAAGGGTTTAGAAGGGGAGATTAATATCAACGTCTATGTACCCCCACACGTACACATATCCATGTAAACAAATACATTTAATTATAATTATATTTATTAGTTGATTTATTTGTCTGGGTGTAATGATTTATCGCTTCAATAATATTTAATTGCTTTTAGATATCTTTTATTTTATTTAGATATTTTCAATTGTGTTAAGATTTAATATTAGTGTATTGTTATTTACTAAGAGGGGAGGGTTATTGAACTGTCATTGTACAACGTTGATCATTTGCATAAATGATATGTATGTTAATTGCTTATATCATTATGCATTGAAATACCGCTTCCTTCAAATGCTGTATGTCTCTCTCTTTCTCAATCTCTCTCTTTATGCACACACCTCCACACACCCCACACATATATATATATACATAAATATATACATATATATATAAATATATATAAATAAATATATATATATATACATATATATATATATATATATATATATATATATATGTATATACGTTTTATTTTTTATTATCGTATCTTCCTCTTAAGTTACATTATTGTTTCAGCTACCCGGCCGTTTTTTTTTTGACGTCTGTAGCTTCCTCAGACTTTTACATAGGTTTTCAGAATTCCTGAAATCGCATATAGATCTTTATTTTATGAGTGCTACGGTGTACGATGATTTTGTTATTTTGAAATCCCAGTAAAGGACATGCGCCCCTTTTTTTCCATAGTAAAATACATCTCACCAAAGACGAAAGTTTTACTGTGGTAGAAGAGCGGAGTGAGTTTTTAACAAATTTTAATTTTCTAAAGTAAATGATGATTAAATTGTAAATAAGTTAAGTTACGTTAAAGTTTACATTTTTCGTTTATTCTAAGAAAATATGTAATATTTACGGTTTTTAATAATGAAAGATGACATGACCAATAAGATCTAATCCGGCCCGAACTCTTCCCCTCTCTCTCTCTCTCTCTCTCTCTCTCTCTCTCTCTAAATATATATATACATATGTAGAAATATATATGGCATATATACATTTACACATACTTACATACATATATGTACGGACACACACACACACACACACACACACATATATATATATATATATATATATATATAACTTCTTAAATCTATGCATAGAGGGAGACTCAAATATTTAGTGTCTTACGTATTTGAAAATGTTAACTTATAACCGTATTTGTATGGCGTATGTTTGTAATGGACTATATGGATACTGTCCTTCTTTCTTTTGTTTCATATTATCTATTTTCAATACACACCCACGCAATATAATTATTTTTTTACTATAATAATTAAATACCTACAGACACTAGTGCTTCATCCTTTCGGTAATCTTCAGTGCAGGGTGTCACGATATATATATATATATATATATATATATATATATATATATATATATATATATATATATATATATATATATATATTATAAAGCTGAACGACTCTCTGTGTGTGTGATCACGATTAGGCTCCTATATGGTTGTCTATTATAGAAAACTGATCACATACAATGATAGATGTATCGAGACACATGAATGGGTATGTTTGATCTGGCATAATGATGATTCATTAAAATTGTGGGTATCTGCGTACGCGCCTGGTCCGCAAAGTATGGCAATAAAAAATTTAAAAATTAAAAAAAAAAAACGTTTACAAATGTTTTTGATATAGATGTACATAAGAATACTTTGATAAGTATGTTTTAACTTTAATAGGTATCGTATAATAAAATTGTGGGTTTTGCGTTCGCGCCTGGCCTCCATAGAATGGAAACAGGCACACACGTTAATAAAGACATTTCATATCTATTTGCGTAAGTATACTTTGATAATTATGTTTCAGTTTGAAGAAATATGGTATAATAAAATTATGGGGTGTTCGTTCGCGCCTGACCTCTATAGAATGGAAATATATCACAAAGTTTAACAAGGTTTTTTAATATAGATTCACGGAATATTGTGATAAGTGTTTCAGTGTTAACAGGTATGGTATAATAAATTATGGGGTTTATCTATTTTATTTTTACTTTCATTATATTTTGCTTTGGTTTTGATACCCCCAAATTCGAAGCTATCTCTTTACAACCCTTCCTTTTCATAACCTATCATACTTTCATAAATCAGAGTCCATTTTCTGTAGGCTGTTTTTGAACCCAGTCAACTACGGGTACTTTTGCTAATATATATATATATATATATATATATATATATATGTATTATATATACATGTATATATATGTATATATATATATGTATATATATATATATATATATTGACAAAAATAGACAAACTTATATGGTCGCGAAATGGTCCGAAACATTAGCATGTCACGTGTTGCGACCATGTAAATCGTTTATATGAATATATGTTGCTCTTTTTTATAGAGCATTCTTAATAACCTCGTTAAATTCACGATTTCCCCTATTGAATACCTTGAAAATGGAGTCTCTCTCTCTCTCTCTCTCTCTCTCTCTCTCTCTATATATATATATATATATATATATATATATATATATATATATATATATATAGAGAGAGAGAGAGAGAGAGAGAGAGAGAGGGGGAGAGACTAGGTGAGATACAAACAGATAGATGAAGTAAACCATTATATATTTCGACTATAAATATAGCAAATTCTATTATAAATAGGAATAAATCGGAATAAAGATTGTATTATTCTTGATACAATTTCATTAATAATTCCCCTTAATAAATAAAATGGTTGATTAACATCATACGCAAAACGAGTTTGGTTAACTTTTTAAAAAATGTAGAATTCATAAATTGTATATATTATCCATTCAGAGTAATACTGATGAAGTATATACACACTTTGTGGATCTTTGTTTTGTAGTATTTTTTTAATTTAGCTGGACGTGTAAAGACACAGGCTATATAATAGACTAGTTTATATATACTTTTACAGTCGTATATTTTACTAGCTTAGTAGTTCAACTTATAAGAGACATTTTAAAATATATTATTTGTATAATTTATTAATTAAAGAGCTATAGGTTAACGCAATATACATGATTATAGAGATATATATTTTTTAAATATGACGCCGATCATAAATCTATGACGTCATGTCGAAATTATAATCATTTCGTTAAAGAAAAATTTTAAGATCTATTTAAAAGAAAATTCAATAGCTTAGTTGGTATAAGGTTTACTTACAAAACTTCATGTTTTTTTTTCGAGCTCGGAATCTGCCACCAGCTTTATTTGTTTAGGAGTTAGATATTATCAATGCAATATTTTTCATTCCTAGAAAGAAGTTAAACTATTTTGGTAAGTAAATGTATTTATTACTTAAAAACAATTTTAACTGGCGGACAGGCACACACAAAATGTTTCTTATTTTATGAGTAGATTCCTTTGATTTATAGGAAGGCCAGAGAAAATTATGTAAAAATATGAACAATAGTAAGTGAGAATTAAACAAAATATTTTCTGGAATGCGTTAGACGTGTTTATTATTGTTTGTTTTTAGATTGTTTTTTTTACAAGGTGGTCACCACTTATCAAGGCCCGGAAGCCACTCGGGGATAAGGGTTATTGCATGTACAGTACGTTAGTGTTGAGATTTGATAAAGTGTCTTACGTGCGGTTCATCAGGAATTTGTTTATGTTGGACTTGAAGACATCCAGGTTGTAGTCAGGTGGGAAACAAGCAACCGGAACAGAGCTGCTAGCAGTATCAGAATTTTTTGTGAAAATAGCGAATAATTCCACCCCATCTTTCCAAGCTTATAACTCCTCGAAAAATGCAATTCAAGCCCTAATTTTTTTTTCAATTAAAGGAGCAAGGACCAAGATTTCATTAAAAAAAAAAAAAAAAAAAAAAAAAAAAAACGTGTTTTTTTTTTAAAAAGGTTTTAAACTTCGGACTTTACAGGTAAAATTCGACGAGAACACGATGTCCGTTTTTTTTTTTAAATTTGAATATATTATGTATTGACCTTTTCTCTTCAATTTGTGAGTAAATAATTATGTACTTATCCGAGTCGAAATTAATTATTATTAGACATTTACAAAATTGGAGGCGTGAATTATTCGACCCCCTGTCTTTCCAAGCTTATAACTCCTCGAAAAATGTAATTCAAGCCCTAATTTTTTTTTCAATTAAAGGAGCAAGGACCAAGGTTCCATTAAAAAAAAAAAAAGAAAAAAGAAAAAACAAATAACGTGGTTTAAAAAAAGGTTTTAAACTTCAAACTTTACAGGTAAAATTCTACAAGAACACGATGTCCGTTTTTTTTTAAATTTGAATATATTATGTATTGACCTTTTCTCTTTAATTTGTGAGTAAATAATTATGTACTTATCCGGGACTAAATTAAGTATTTTCTTTGTAATAGACACTGGGGGGGGGGGAACCGTGAATAAAAAAAAAAAAAACGTTTGTCTAAAATATTATATTCGGTTTATTGGAAAGAACATAAAATTTCACATTGACCCTGAAAATATCGTAAAAATAGAATCAATAGAAAAATTTTGATAGATTTTTAAAATTTTAAAATTTAAAAATATTGAGTTTAAAAATTGAAAAATATTGAGTTCGGAAAATTCATTACTGTTTAAAAAAAAAATAAAAATATTTTTATTACTTTTAAAACAACTGTAATAGTTTATTTTGGAAGTATAATCCATAAAGAAAATAAATAACCCACTTTTAACAGAGAAATTACGAGATTTTTATATTGTATTCGCAGTTTCGTGTTAGGGGTGTCAAAAATTCCTACAAAAATTCTGATACTGCTCAGGTGCAGCTCAGGTGTGCACTTCTAAGAAAGAAGCTTTGTTCATGGATTCTACGTTTTGGTTTTGGTACAGATAAAGAATGGGGAAAATTACTAACAGTGGTTTCGGCTAGACGGGTGTTTTTCGTGAAAGATTGGCGAGGGAGACCAGGGATTGGAGCTCAGACGAGCACTTGCCATTGAAGTAACGATAAAATAAAGACAGGCTCGTAACGTCTCTCCTGTGGGAGAGAGGTTGCAGGGAAGAGAAAAGGGCATCCCCCACTAAGCCATGAAGTCTATTTTGTACTCTGTCAAGGCAGGATAGGCTGTTTTTAGCAGCTCCTGCCCAGATGTGGCAGCAGTACGCCACCATTGGACGTACTTGGCTTTTATATAGATAGAGAATTACATCAGCAGTGAGATATCTTCTGGAGCGGTAGAAGGATCCTACCATTTTTCCAGCGACATAGGCAACAGAATTGATGTACGTGTTCCATTTCAGGTCAGGAGTAAAGGTCAAGCCCAGGAGCTTATCAAAACTAAGACTTTATTTTTATTTCCATTTTTATTTGGTTGGTGCAAAAATGATGTCGTTTTTTGACGTTCTAATTTATGTCAAAAAACGACATTATTTTTGCACCATCATAATAATAGTTTCTATGCTTCAATTTTTTCTTTTTTGCGAAAGAAAAACCTACTAGTTTACTAAAATTAATATATTAACGAAAAACACAAAATTTTACTCGTGATACAAACCGTCTTCTGACAATTCTTTTATTATTTAGAAAACTGGGTTTGTATTACTATAAACATAGATTCGAAAAAGTGGCCCAAAATCAAATATATAGATAAGAAATGTTATCAATGGAAAGATAATTTACTCTTTTACCTATCTGGAAAGGTTTTTAGTCCCTTTACTCACATTAAAACGTGGAATCGCTTCGAAAATCATGGAATTTTTATCGATATATTTTAAAAAGAAAAATTTTAGCATGCTCGCTATTGAACTCGGTAAATTTGGGAAAATGAGTTAAAACAAACAAATTATACAAAATACTGTTAGAAACCCACCGAATATATGTCCACCTAATTGTCACGGTAACATATATTGAGTAAGTTCTTAACAGTATTTTGTATAATTGTTTTGTTTAAACTTGTTTTCCCAAACTTAACGTGTGCAAAGCAAGAATGCCGCCATTTGCATTTTTCAGATACATCGGTAAGCACTGTATATTTTTTTAGCTGAATAAACACGTTATATTAAATGAAAACACTAGAAAATTATCCAGTTAGGTAGAAAAATAACTTATGTTGCGTTTTATAATATTTATTTGTTATATATTTGTTTTTTGATAACTTTTCGAATCTATGTGTACAGTAAAACAAACCCAGACAGAATCAAAAGAGTTTCAGCTTTTGAAGTGTGATCAAGAAATGATTACAACTGTTCGTGAAGATTATCAAATCGTTGAATAATCATAATTAATCACGTGTGCGTTTTAATTAATCATTTTGAAGTCAATTAAATGTGGCAGATTCGTCGCTGAAGCCATGTTTCTATTTGATATTATTTATGGATAGCTACGAATTAGTGTTACATATTTCTGTCGTGAAGTGCCTGCATATGCTCGACATAGGAAAAACATAACGTAAACATGCAGCAGCTACGATCGTATAAAACACGACTTGTTAGGTTTATAAACTATTTATGACGTCGTTGCAATTTCTTTTATTTAACTGTTTCTTGTATCAAGTTCATATGTAATCGACCACACGTTTACTCTAACAGGAGAAACTTTCAGACAACTTTTTCCTCTCCATCGAGGAGCTTGGTCGTAATTTCCGGTTTACCATTTCGAGTTCCTGTCGTTGCTAAACACCGTCTCACATTTTCAATAGAAATACTTTTTCCCTTGAATATTTCACGCTTACATGTTTAGACGGCTGGTACATTGAGTAAAGATATATAGTTCTTCCGAATTCCTTTACTTCCGGCCCAGTATTAACCTCTGATGATGTTTCCGGGGACGGTCATGTTCTACAGCAGAGTTTCCCAAAAAGAGGCCAGTCGGCCAGATCCGGCCCGTTAAAGTCTTTAATCGGGCCCGCGGAGTTCTTACAGGAAACGTAAAAATATTCAGGAAACATTTATAAAATTAGAAATGTATGCAAATAGTATATTGTTTTTTTTTTTGTTTTTTTAGTTTTGTTTTTGTTTTGTTTTTTGTTTGTTGTTTTTTTTTGTTTAGAAAATGATCAAACCATTTTCACTAAAAAGCACAATTAATGAGCCAAACACTATAGAATTATTTTATTTTGATCCGCATAGCTTTAAGAAATCAGCAATATGCCCGCTCGCTGTTCAAAAAATTTGAAGACTCTTGTACTACAGTCTAACTGTCGAAAGTGAATGTCTGGAACTATTGTAAGAAAAACTTCGCTTTGAAACCAGTTTCAATTATGCAACATGGAAACTATCATGCACCTAACATGTGACACTTGCTTAAGTAAAACCGCACGTGAACCCTTGTAATCCTTAATCAAAAATAATCAACAACATTTGTCTTCCATGGGCGGACACTACTTTCATTTTTTTTTTCAAATATTTGTTTTTTTAATGAAAATTTACATTAACAAAATACACATCTGTTTTTGTATAACAATTAATTGCTTCCAGTGTTGTTCTGTGTAGGCAAAGAGATAAAGTGTTAATCGTTTTCATTGGAAGGCGTGTACCTACTTAACACATCTTTGTGTTGATACTCAGCATAAGTCTAGGACACATCCTCGAAAATCAATCCGAAAAAGTTGCGTCGATCTTGCTTCAGCCAGTCTGAAGCTCTGTGTAGTTCTAGGAGGTCCACTCATCCAGGTTTTTCTTTCTCACTTTAAGAACTTAGAACTGCACGGCTGTGGAATTGTCTTCCGTTTTCCTGCTTTCCGGCTGAGTACAATATGGTTGTCTTCAAGTCTAACGTAAATAAGTTCTTGATGAGCCGTTCCGTATAAGTTAACAAATTTACCGAATTTTCATTACTAATGATTACTATATTTTCCAATTTCTACTGTACACTCTTTAATCCTTATCCTTGAGTGGCCTCTTGGCCTTGATTATGTGGTGAAGCCTGTGTAAAAAAAAAGGGTTGGTTTGTTGATAACTGCCAAGAATTCTTTGTGAACCCGTTTGTTTTGGAGCGAACTGATATTTTAGTTTACACGTTCAGATATTATTCCATATCTTCCAATAAAAAAACACTTTAGAGGGAAGAAAGACATCCATAAAATAGACATTCATACAACTCAATCAATTATAAAAAGCAAGCGAATACTTATCCATCAGGCCGGTGCAAAATTTTTGCTGGTTTGTAGCATGTGAATTTTACACCATAGTAATTCATTTCATGCCATTGTTGTTAATTAACCATGTCAGCATGATGAATTTATAAGTTTCTTTTCGGATTATTAAACCACCATTTATGTTTTTCTATAATATTCCCACCCATGTTGACCTTAAAACGGCCATCTTTAATCAGCAACAATGGAGTCGCTTTCCATCATGATAATGCTCATCTTCACACAGCGATATTTTTTGCCATCTTGGATATTTTTTCTATTCTAGTTCCTCGGATTATCACTGATTTTGAAGATTACAAAACCCTTTAAGTCGCCTTAACATTTCGAGAGAACATTTAACATGAGTAAGATTCATATTTCACCAATTTTACATTTCAAAACACGTCGACAGAATAAAATTATAGCTAGCAAAGATTGTTATTGTTATGGATTAATATTTTGAAAGACACAAGTTTTCGTTTTCAAGATAACTTTTTAAATCGCAAAAAAACTTTGGACTGACCAAATTAAAAATAGAAAATAAAAATAGAACAAATCTCTATATATAAAGTAGTAGCGAATGAGTGTGTGTGTGTGTGTGTGTGTGTGTCTGTGTGTGTGAATACCTCTTCCACAGCCCAAACTACTGGTCCGATCATAACCAAACCTTGCATGATGATGATCTCTCAGCTAAGAATAGTAACACTATTTTTCAAGGTCTAAGGTCAAGGTCATAGCATATGTATATACACTCTACTATAGCCAACACCGTTGGATCGATCATGACCAAACAACATGAAGAAGGTCCACCACCTAGGGATTGTGCCCACCATTTTTTAAGGTTAAAGTAAAAAATAAAGGCTATGTACGTATATTCTCCTGCATACCTCACTATTAGACCGATTATGACCAAACCTAACATATAAGTTCCGGGATGAACCGCTAGTATAATATATAGATACATACATGGCCGTGTGTGTGCGTGTGTTTATGTGTGTATGTTTTTGTGTGCATGTTTTTTCATAAACTTATTTACTAATCAATGCGCATTTAAAATATAACAGTTAGACGAAGGCGGTTGTAATTTGGGTTATATGTCATTTAGTTTAGTTTTATGAAAATAGACTTAATCCAGGATGAGAACTCTCAGCGAAACTTGTGATGTCGTAGATTTTTTGCAATTTTAGCGGTAGTTATTAGTCATCAATTAATAAATAATCCTCTAATTTAAGATTTTCTGAATTATTTAAAAGAATTTTAATGGTCATAATATTGACACAACTTCTTAATCAAAAATTAAAATATTCCGGATTTTCATTGAACTGAAATAGGCATTGGATTTAAATTAAACAAACTTCTTGATTTAATTTCTAACGGATCAATTGGCTACCCAAACCAATGACATCCTAACGACTGCGATATTAAGTTTAGAAAAAAGCGGATACGGCTAATAAAAATGGTAGATTAAGAGATCACTGGACATCTTGGATTTCCGGTCAAGGGTAAATATATTATGGCGACACTGGTTATTGTTAAAAAAAATGGTTGGATGAGATCACTGACGCAGTCCAATAATCAACAACGATCGAGCAACAATCAGCAAATAGCATTTGGGTCCGTAGCCCCCACACCATCTTACATACACCTCGAAAAGTTATCCCCTCATTTTTTGTGTTGTTTTAACGGAGTACAAACACTGAGGCGAACACGGAGCTACAAAAAATGGCAGAGCAACATTCAAAATTAGACAGAACTAACGTTTAGTAACACGCTCAGGAAGGCAGAAAATCGTGAATGCTAGTTGTGAAGTTGTCCTAGTCCCCCCCCCTAGGTCACGGTAAATAATGGAATGATATAAAGCGAAATTATTCTTTATACAGATGAATTATACTTCAGCACTAAGTGTTCATGATTTAATCTAGGGTCCTAATTAAATTTTATCGCATTTTGACAGACATAAAGAAACGCTGATCCTGTCATACCACGAAACGTTGTGAAAATAACACTCAAGATGTGAACAATATCTCGGAGAATCCAAATAATACGAATAATCAATCCTCATCTCAAAAATTCATAAATATAAAATACTTTTTTTGAAACAGCGACATCTGTCGGAGAAATGTTGGATAATATTCCTTGCTCATAGAATTGATGTCTATAATTCCCACGCTAGAGCCAAACGTTGGGTTTAGTTTTTGTTTTTGTCTCGGGAACCAATGCCCAAATTCTATGAAACCTTAGACGCATCAAAATGTACTCACCATCATCCGGAAATAGAAACTGCAGACGCATTTATGGAATATATAGCGTTATTGAAATATTTAACATTTCGTGAATATTTCTGTGGCATTATTCAGACGAATAAACGACCTTTCTATTTCCCCAAAGAAAATCGAAAATAACTTGGGAATTATATTAAAAGACTTTGTTTTCCATCGATAAATGACGTTACAGACGATAGACGAAAGCCTTTTACTCTATTTGCTATTAATTTACATTTGCTATTAATTTACATTTGCTATTAATTTATATTTGCTATTAATTTATATTTGCTATTAATTTATATTTGCTATTGATTTATATTTGCTATTAATTTACATTTGCTATTAATTTATATTTGCTATTGATTTATATTTGCTATTAATTTATATTTGCTATTGATTTATATTTGCTATTTATGTATATTTGCTATTAATTTATTATATTTGCTATTAATTTATTATATTTGCTATTAATTTATTATATTTGCTATTAATTTATTATATCTGCTATTAATTTATTATATTTGCTATTAATTTATTATATTTGCTATTAATTTATTATATTTGCTATTAATTTATTATATCTGCTATTATTTTATTATATTTGCTATTAATTT
Organism: Euprymna scolopes; assembly: GCF_053919585.1. NCBI lineage: Eukaryota > Metazoa > Mollusca > Cephalopoda > Sepiida > Sepiolidae > Euprymna > Euprymna scolopes. The sequence continues at coordinate 9,082,519 of NC_136514.1, read as the reverse complement.
ATTATATTTGCTATTAATTTATTATATTTGCTATTAATTTATTATATTCGCTATTAATTTATTATATTTTCTATTAATTTATTATATTTGCTATTAATTTATTATATTTGCTATTAATTTATTATATTCGCTATTAATTTATTATATTTGCTATTATTTTATTATATTCGCTATTAATTTATTATATTTGCTTTTAATTTATTATATTTGCTATTAATTTATTATATTTGCTATTAATTTATTATATTCGCTATTAATTTATTATATTTGCTATTAATTTATTATATTTGCTATTAATTTATTATATTTGCTATTATTTTATTATATTTGCTATTATTTTATTATATTTGCTATTAATTTATTATATTTGCTATTAATTTATTATATTCGCTATTAATTTATTATATCTGCTATTAATTTATTATATTTGCTATTAATTTATTATATTTGCTATTAATTTATTATATTTGCTATTAATTTATTATATTCGCTATTAATTTATTATATTTGCTATTAATTTATTATATTTGCTATTAATTTATTATATTTGCTATTATTTTATTATATTTGCTATTATTTTATTATATTTGCTATTAATTTATTATATTTGCTATTAATTTATTATATTTGCTATTAATTTATTATATTCGCTATTAATTTATTATATCTGCTATTAAATTATTATATTTGCTATTAATTTATTATATTTGCTATTAATTTATTATATTTGCTATTAATTTATTATATTCGCTATTAATTTACATTTGCTATTAATTTATATTTGATATTGATTTATTATATTCGCTATTAATTTATTATATTTGCTATTATTTTATTATATTCGCTATTAATTTATTATATTTGCTATTAATTTATTATATTTGCTATTAATTTATTATATTTGCTATTATTTTATTATATTTGATATTATTTTATTATATTCGCTATTAATTTATTATATTTGCTATTAATTTATTATATTCGCTATTATTTTATTATATTCGCTATTAATTTATTATATTTGCTATTATTCTATATTTGCTATTAATTTATTATGTTTGCTATTATTTTATTATATTTGCTATTAATTAATTACATTCGCTATTAATTTATTATATTTGCTATTATTTTATATTTGCTATTAATTTATTATATTTGCTATTATTTTATTATATTTGCTATTATTTTATTATATTCGCTATTAATTTATTATATTTGCTATTATTTTATATTTGCTATTAATTTATTATATTTGCTATTATTTTATTATATTTGCTATTAATTTATTATATTTGCTGTTATTTTATTATATTTGCTATTAATTTATTATATTTGCTATTATTTTATTGTATTTACTATTATTTTATTATATTCGCTATCAATTTATTATATTTGCTATTAATTTATTATATTTGCTATCAATTTATTATATTTGCTATCAATTTATTATATTTGCTATTATTTTATTATATTCGCTATTAATTTATTATATTTGCTATTATTTTATTATATTTGCTATTATTTTATTATATTTGCTGTTATTTTATATTTGCTATCAATTTATTATATTTGCTATTATTTTATATTTGCTATCAATTTATTATATTTGCTATTATTTTATTATATTCGCTATTGATTTATTATATTTGCTATTAATTTATTATATTTGCTATTAATTTATTATATTTGCTATTAATTTATTATATTCGCTATTAATTTATTATATTTGCTATTAATTTATTATATTTGCTATCAATTTATTATATTTGCTATTAATTTATTATATTCGCTATTAATTTATTATATTTGCTATTATTTTATATTTGCTATTAATTTATTATATTTGCTATTATTTTATTATATTTGCTATTATTTTATATTTGCTATTAATTTATTATATTTGCTATTAATTTATTATATTCGCTATTAATTTATTATATTTGCTATTATTTTATTATATTCGCTATCAATTTATTATATTTGCTATTATTTTATTATATTCGCTATTAATTTATTATATTTGCTGTTATTTTATATTTGCTATTAATTTATTATGTTTGCTATTATTTTATTATATTTGCTATTAATTTATTATATTTGTTATTAATTTATTATATTTGATATTATTTTATTATATTCGCTATCAATTTATTATATTTGCTATTAATTTATTATATTCGCTATTAATTTATTATATTTGCTATTATTTTATATTTGCTATTAATTTATTATATGTGCTATTATTTTATTATATTCGCTATTAATTTATTATATTTGTTATTAATTTATTATATTTGCTATTATTTTATTATATTCGCTATCAATTTATTATATTTGCTATTAATTTATTATATTCGCTATTAATTTATTATATTTGCTATTAATTTATTATATTCGCTATCAATTTATTATATTTGCTATTAATTTATTATATTTGCTATTATTTTATTATATTTGTTATTAATTTATTATATTTGCTATTAATTTATTATATTTGCTATTATTTTATTATATTTGCTATTAATTTATTATATTTGCTATTATTTTATTGTATTCGCTATCAATTTATTATATTTGCTATTATTTTATTATATTCGCTATTAATTTATTATATTTGTTATTAATTTATTATATTTGCTATTAATTTATTATATTCGCTATCAATTTATTATATTTGCTATTAATTTATTATATTCGCTATTAATTTATTATATTTGTTATTAATTTATTATATTCGCTATTAATTTATTATATTTGCTATTAATTTATTATATTTGCTATTAATTTATTATATTTGCTATTATTTTATTATATTCGCTATCAATTTATTATATTTGCTATTAATTTATTATATTCGCTATTAATTTATTATATTTGCTATTATTTAATATTTGCTATTAATTTATTATATTTGCTATTATTTTATTATATTTGCTATTATTTTATTATATTTGCTATTAATTTATTATATTTGCTATTATTTAATATTTGCTTTTAATTTATTATATTTGCAATTAATTTATTATATTTGCTATTATTTTATTATATTTGCTATTATTTTATTATATTTGCTATTAATTTATTATATTTGCTATTATTTAATATTTGCTATTATTTTATTATATTCGCTATCAATTTATTATATTCGCTATTATTTTATTATATTTGCTATTAATTTATTATATTTGCTATTATTTTATATTTGCTATTAATTTATTATATTTGCTATTATTTTATTATATTCGCTATTAATTTATTATATTTGTTATTAATTTATTATATTTGCTATTAATTTATTATATTCGCTATCAATTTATTATATTTGCTATTAATTTATTATATTCGCTATTAATTTATTATATTTGCTATTAATTTATTATATTTTCTATTATTTTATTATATTCGCTATCAATTTATTATATTTGCCATTAATTTATTATATTCGCTATTAATTTATTATATTTGCTATTATTTTATATTTGCTATTAATTTATTATATTTGCTATTATTTTATTATATTTGCTATTATTTTATTATATTCGCTATTAATTTATTATATTTGTTATTAATTTATTATATTCGCTATTAATTTATTATATTTGCTATTATTTTATTATATTCGCTATTAATTTATTATATTTGCTATTATTTTATTATATTCGCTATTAATTTATTATATTTGCTATTAATTTATTATATTTGCTATTATTTTATTATATTCGCTATCAATTTATTATATTTGCTATTATTTTATTATATTTGTTATTAATTTATTATATTTGCTATTATTTTATTATATTCGCTATTAATTTATTATATTTGCTATTAATTTATTATATTTGCTATTATTTTATTATATTCGCTATCAATTTATTATATTTGCTATTATTTTATTATATTCGCTATTATTTTATTATATTCGCTATCAATTTATTATATGTGCTATTATTTTATTATATTCGCTATTAATTTATTATATTTGTTATTAATTTATTATATTTGCTATTAATTTATTATATTTGTTATTAATTTATTATATTTGCTATTAATTTATTATATTTGCTATTATTTTATTATATTCGCTATTAATTTATTATATTTGCTATTATTTTATTATATTCGCTATTAATTTATTATATTTGTTATTAATTTATTATATTTGCTATTATTTTATTATATTCGCTATTAATTTATTATATTTGTAATTAATTTATTATATTTGTTATTAAATTATTATATTTGCTATTAATTTATTATATTTGCTATTAATTTATTATATTTGCTATTATTTTATTATATTCGCTATTAATTTATTATATTTGTTATTAATTTATTATATTTGCTATTATTTTATTATATTCGCTATTAATTTATTATATTTGCTATTAATTTATTATATTTGCTATTATTTTATTATATTCGCTATTAATTTATTATATTTGTTATTAATTTATTATATTTGTTATTAATTTATTATATTTGCTATTAATTTATTATATTTGCTATTATTTTATTATATTCGCTATTATTTTATTATATTTGCTATTATTTTATTATATTCGCTATTAATTTATTATATTTGCTATTATTTTATTATATTCGCTATTAATTTATTATATTTGCTATTAATTTATTATATTCGCTATTAATTTATTATATTTGCTATCAATTTATTATATTTGCTATTATTTTATTATATTTGCTATTAATTTATTATATTTGCTATTATTTTATTATATTCGCTATTAATTTATTATATTTGCTATTATTTTATTATATTTCTATTATTTTATTATATTCGCTTTCAATTTATTATATTTGCTATTATTTTATTATATTCGCTATTATTTTATTATATTTGCTATTAATTTATTATATTTGCTATTATTTTATTATATTCGCTATTAATTTATTATATTTGCTATTATTTTATTATATTCGCTATTATTTTATTATATTTGCTATTATTTTATTATATTCGCTATTAATTTATTATATTTGCTATTATTTTATTATATTCGCTATCAATTTATTATATTTGCTATTATTTTATTATATTCGCTATTAATTTATTATATTTGCTATTATTTTATTATATTCGCTATTATTTTATTATATTTGCTATTAATCGAAGATTTGGTGTATTTACTACGATGAGCGTTGCAGAAGTAATACGGCATATTTTTTATTCCATTCAATCGATCAGATGTATTTACCAATTGCATTGTTAAGATTAATGAAATTATACATTCCTGACCTGTTTCATCTATCTATTGCAGATAATGACGGTTTTATGTGCTAAGAAAGCAACTTCTGTCGTGGACATGCACCAGAAGGAAAAATGCGTTATTGCTTTGCAAAACCTGGTTACTATGCAGGAAACAATTCTGGAGCACAAATGGTACCACTCACGTCCTTGTAGCTTTTTAACTTCATGAGTTCTAAAAATAAAAAAAATATATTTATATTACTTGAATTTTCAGTTTACTGAGAGTGTTTTCTGTGCAAACAAACCTCACCAGGAGAACAGTAGTCCGAAGAATTCAAATAATACAAATAATTAATCCACGTGACATAAGACTATTATCATATCTGGTCTTCTTGCTTGGTTCGTTTGTATTCAATCCTCATCTCAAAAACCCAGGAATGAAATTATTTAATTAAAAACAAAATGTGCGCCTCATTTTCATCTGCACATAAGACAAATACATATCCAGCTTCATCCACCCATCATTTGATAGGTAAATATTCGCACTTTTCGTGATGTAGCCTGCATATATAGCAAACATATCTAGCATCATACTAAGCACATTAAGCCATTTCTCAACGAGACCGATTGATCTAACCGGTATTCACCATCGGCAGAACTTTCATTCGAGTGTGAAATTCAAAAGCGGTCCCCAGTCGCATGCATATCCCCGGCAGAGAAGATGATGACGTTAAGTTTTTGAAACTCTCAGAAGGGGGTCTCGACGTCCTCTTATATACAGCACCTGGAATTCATAGTTAGTCACCCATCTGGTATGGAGCAGTTTCAACATAGCTTAACGTCGGTGATGTAATGAGAACCGTTGTGTCAACGTAATTATATTCTCAAGGCTTGCTGAAACTAATTTGGAAAACATCTAGAGTAGGTATCCCCAGAGAGTTTGCTTTTCGTCAATAGTTGTTTCAATTCAAACCACGTGTTTTGTGTGTAAAATTCTTTTGCAAGCTTAACTGACAGACGGGTCGAGCTATGGATGGTCCGAGTGTTTCATAGAAAATCGGAAACGCATCGAAACATTCGATTTAAAAAAAAAATGTGACACATCTATTACAAGCTTACAAGCGTAAAAAACTGCCGTTTGGGCATATGCAAATTAACAATTTTGTGTGGGCTTACGTGAAAACAAAAAACGAGAAAAGGACAGAACGTGGTCAGGGAGCAAAAAAAAACACGGACGTGTGAGATGGACATGTGACCCCGTGGTGGCAGAGAGACTTTTAAGCTGGTTTCGAAACGGCAGGGGTTTGTGAATCTCATGACAGACGAAATGAACAGTTGGAAAAAAACAAGAAGCTGGCATTGTTTGAAAATTAATGTTAATAACCGCCTTTTGCTAAAACAGAAAAGAAAAGCCGAGTCAGAATTATTTATTTTTGTTTTTTGTTCCTTTATGACGGTATCAGATGGTGTAGGGGTCCGAGAGAGGTTTGAACTGTAACAAACACTGTTCGAGCGTAACGGTCACGTTACAGTTATAAGTAGATAAATGTCCTTTTCAAAAGGTACTCGTGACAGACGGACACCAATTATATTTTAAAAAATATGACAGACCTACGAAACTTTTATTTAAAACCTAAGCGTGCCTCACCAAAAACTATTTTATTTTATATATTATTTTTATGCGACCCGTTTGAGTTGAAAAACTTGTATATTTATTTATTTATTTATTTATTTATTCATTTATTTATTTATTCATTTATTTAATTATTTATTCATTTATTTATTTATTTATTTATTCATTTATTTATTTATTTATTCATTTATTTATTTATTTATTCATTTATTTATTTATTTATTTATTCATTTATTTATTTATTTATTTATTCATTTATTTATTTATTTATTCATTTATTCATTTATTTATTCATTTATTTATTTATTTATTTATTTATTCATTTATTTATTTATTTATTTATTTATTTATTCATTTATTTATTTATTTATTCATTTATTTATTTATTTATTCATTTATTTATTTATTTATTTATTTATTCATTTATTTATTTATTTATTCATTTATTCATTTATTTATTTATTTATTTATTTATTCATTTATTTGCGGTGTGTTATCCTCATCTTCATAGTTGTTGTTTCACCACGTTTTTGGCTACTATTTTTCTATATATATATATATATTTTTGTGTTTTCTTTTTTTGCAGGTGGTTAACCGCGATAGGATAGGAACGCTGAGTCTTTTAACGATATTTTCAGTTATTACTGCCTTCCATAGTTGACCCATAGTACAGTGGATAGAGGCGTTGAATCATTATGGTTCCAGGTGAGAATTGTCTGAAGTTAGCGGTTTCAATCCGACCCAAAACAGGCCAGAGGATTAATTGGCCAAAATATTGTGAGAAAACAGCAGCAACAACAACAACAACAACAACAACAACAACCGTGGAAGGCAGTAATTACTGAAGATACAGTTAATAGACGCAACATTTCCATCCCGTTGCGGTTAACCGCCTGAGGAAGGCTTGAGAAATAACTGGTCGAAACGTGGTGAAACAGCAACAACTATAAAGATCAAGATAACAGTCCGCAAAGAAATAAATAAATAAATATTCTATTTTAAACAATTATGACAGACTCATGAAAATCCTATTTCAACTTAAGCGTAACAGACCGACAAATGCTCTATTTTGAACAAATGTAACTGATCAACGAGAATTCTATTCAAAACTTAAGCGTGACAGACGAATAAAATGGTGCTTCAAAACACGAGACAGACCAACGAAACTGCTATGAAAACTTAAGAGTTACTGAAAGACACCAATGCTATTGCAAACAAGCTTGACAGACTGACGAACATATTATTCAAAGCTTCAAGGTGATAAAATAATATTTCGAAAAGACGCGACAGACTTGCGAAAATTCTATTTAAAACTTAAGCATGACAAACCGATAACAGTTCTATATTAAATGTAACATACCGAAGTAAATGTTTAAAACTTTAGAAAGAATGGGTCACAATGATTCTATTTTAACCAAAATGTGACAGACTGACAAAAATGCAATTTAGTATTAAGCGTGACAGACCAAGCGACTGACGGACCGAACCACATAAAGCTTTTAAGATTCGCATAAAGTAATATATTCCTTTTAAATCAGAGCGTTCAGCAATGAAAATTCTACTTCAAGTTCAAACGTGACAGACCGATTGACAGGTCATACTGTAGAGACGCAGGGACGTATCTCTTAGTCCACATTTATGTGCAACCATTTTTTTTTTTGTCAGTTGTTCGGTTCTATTTGAGCAAGGGTTTTCGTTTCACGTGTGACCTTTGCATGGGAAAAAAGAGGGGCGGGTCTAAACGCCATCCAAATTAACATAAACACGTTTTGAAACGATTCCGCCATGAATGCAAAAATAAAAAAATAAAATATGATTGCAAACGCAAAGAAAAAAATTGCAAGAAGTATTTAAAAACTTTCCAGATGTAATGAAACAAATTTACATACTTTGTTATATATATATATATATATATATATATATATATATATATATATATATATATATATATATATATATATATATATACTAGCTATACCCGACCACACGTTGCTGTGGTTAAAACAAACAGAAAACATAATAGGCAAAATGTATGATTCTCATGTTCATGTTCTAAATAGCTGTGAATATTTTTTTTTACTATGTCGCAGTACTAAAAATATCCAAAATGCACGCAAAACGATAATGTATAAGTTCATAATTAAAGGGAATAGTTTTTGCGGGAAATAGAAATGTAAGCTATTTCTCATGTATTTACGGCAAATGTCACGTGACAAAACAGAAATAACCGCCGAAAGCATTTGCTTTGTTGAATCATGCCGAAAGCATTTGCTTTGTTGAAACATAAATTGACAAAAAATGCAGTTTATTTTAATGGTGTCTGTAAATAAAAATTAACTTTTTATAATAACGAAGAAGCACAGTCTTTTATAGGGCCATGACCTAGATAGGCCAAAAATGATATGCCGTCTTATATGGATACAATAACAAGGAAGCACCCTTTTGTATCGGCCGACCCGTACAAATAACACCTCACATAATTTTACCCAGAAAGTAACGGTTGGTTGGTTGTTTTTGTTTTACGGCATATCAACCCTTTTCGGATTATTTAATGCCGAATCCAAAGATTTTGAAGAAAAATTTTTTTAATAGAATATATTTGTTGTTTTCACGTCGGTTTCTATTTAACCCATAGTTGGGACCCTAACAGGTACTACCACTCCGGGTCAGAGTGGACCTGGGAGCAATGGTAATTAAAGGGTGGCTCCACACTCCCCAAAGTCCACAAGCTGGGGCCTCACCACTGGATATAGTTTAAGGTCATATCCAGGACCAGAAAGTAACGGGAAAAGAATAGCAAGGCAGACATTGAAAAAGAATGCATAAAATTTACTAATTAGATAAATATTTAATTATGTATATAGAACTTGCAGTTTGTAATGTCTGTTAACATATAATAAATGTTTTTTCAAAGTATTTAAAAGCAAATATTGTGCCTTTCTTTAGTAACGCACGCTGACGCGAACACATGCACACAGGAACACGCATGCATGATTCTGACAGCTCCGAAAATGTAAACAAAGTAACGGGTCATGTGTGGCGTGACCGCTTAGTGGAGTGATATCGCTCCCCATTGGGGAGATTAAGACTCCCTAAAACACTGAGTAAGGCCGGGTAATTATGCTGATATTGTCTGTTAAGCGTTAATTGGATCCCGGACAACGGCAGGTAACCTATCTGAAGGGATGAATTCATTGTGTTTTAGTAAAACAGACATATATTTTATTGTTTGACAAAGTGGCAAAATATGTCAGATTAAAGTTAGAACAAAATCATACATTCGTTCTTGGCCTGAGGAACCTGTGCTCAGAATGTCTGGTATTCCGAGTGCGAGAGGTCAAAGTGTTAACCTTTCTGAACGTGTGAATAAATTTTAGTTCTGATCCCAGATTCGCAAGCCCTGCAGGTTCACACACGCAAAGGATTCGGGACTTTCCCTAATAGCGTATTAAGTTCTGATTGGTCTGGAGAACAGCTTATTCCACCCCATCACCTTTCAATGTAAGCAAATGCCCGGACCGAAATTATCAGATCGAAGCTGGATCTCCACCCAGGAAGACGCCCCTGCCACCCTTTTCCACCACGGTTACCATCGTGGAGAGCGAAGAATGAAATTTCGGACTGTTTTCTGGTTTAATCGAACTGAACAATTGTATATATGTAAAACACCAGTAATTTTTGTGAATTAACTTTTAGTAGACTATAACTCCCTGCGTTTGTTTTCTTTTGATTTGCATGAGTAGCTAATTGATTTTCGGTGGGAACCGACACGAAACATGCGAAGATGAAGAATCCTGTTAAGTACTCCCGGAAGAAGACGATCACGGCCAGTGCAGTTTCCGCATTGCTGACCTAAGGCGGGAGGCTTACTTTTTTTTCTTTTCCTAGTCTACTAAAAATGATTTTTTTAAACTTGACTGTGGGGATTAACATACAGGAAACCACTTTGTGAAGGTTTGGTAAATTTTGTATTCCATGAATATGCATATTTTCGCAATGGGCAAAGACAACTGTTTATAAATGATGTGTTTTTCTTAAATAATTAGACTTATATATGTTTTAATTAATAGTTGTAATTGTATTATGCAGTATAGATATATCTATCGACTATTATCAAAAAGGAAATTTTGTCTTTGCGCGTGTTTCTGTGTGTGAGTTTGTTTTATATAAACTCCGAAACGACTGAACTGATTGTTATGGAATTTCAGACAAATGTATTTTACGTATCTCGCAGTGTTCTTGGATAGTTTTTTTTATCAGAATGTCTTCTATAAGTATCAATAATCGATAGTCATAAAAATCCGATGAAAGAATGAACAGGTGATTTTAACCAAAGCTAACACTTCATACAGCCTAACATCGGAAATGCATTTAAGCCGTTTTATTACTATACAAGCAGAAAGATCCGACATATTAAATCAACAGCACGTTCTTTGATATGACAGGGGCGCGTTCGAAATGAATGTTTCTGTTCAGAGCAGAATTGAACCATGGTAGTTGACTTTTGCATTTTACATTTGTATTTAAACTATTATATATAAAAAATAATTTTATAAAATCAACAGTAGGTTCTCTACAGTGCAATGTAAACTACATTGTTTTGTGGAGTAAGTCACTCTCCCACGGTGCACCGCGATGAGTCTCTAACGAGAGTAGGTAATCAATGTATTTGATCGAAAAATGGGCGATGTCACAGATTTCGATTACAAGAAGATTATAGGAGTGTGAAACATTTATTGATCATCATTCAATTCCGAGTAACGTCTAGTATCCTGACTAGTTTACTATATCAACCCTTTTTTTGTGTATAATAAAGAACTGTATTGCATATAAATAAAGCATTTAAGGCACCTTGTAACAAGAGAAAAGAAACAACCGTCTTGTCGAAATTGGTCTATATAATCAACTCGGCAATCTATAAGGTATTTCAAACTGATTTCTTCACTTTTTTTAATGAAACTCTCTCCCCCATCCGCGACAAAATAAGCAATCGCCTGTGGCAATGTATTTCAAAACGAGAATACTGCTTTAAGGTAAAAAAAAAAAAAAGAAAACAGCGATAAGTTATATTTGGACGCATTTTGACCCGAAAAACATCAATTCTTTTCTTTTTATTAGAAATATATCCCATGGAATGCGAGAATTAAAGGACAAAAAGAAAAGGAAGCGAGAGTTACGAAACTGCCGAACGTAAACTAGAGCTCACTTTCTAATCGCGGCCCATTCGCATATAGATTGACCTCATTCCATCAACCATGATTAAGTAGACGTATTTATTATGGTTTCTTGTCTATGATCGATTGTATTTAGAATAAAACATTCTACCACCGCGCGATCCTCGCTTAAAATCAACAACTGATTGTTAACGAACGCTTTCAACAATGAAGATAAGAATGGATGCACACTACGCTCGTGGATTCAATAAATGTTTTATTTGGAAATTCTACATTGCTCCTCGAGTTTAAGCAGCCATTTATAAGTTCAACTGGGATGCTAGGCTAAGTTTTTTATAAATGCACTTGAAAAATATAGGTTATATAAGCCGAAACGCTGTTACTACAATCAAGCGAAGTTACTTTTAAATTTCATCATGACAAGTTTCAAGAAAAAATACACGATTAAACCCGGTTCCCCAACTTCCAACGTAGACCCCTACTACCATGTCTCCTTCTCCAACATCAGGGGTCTTCGTTCTAACCTTCCAGAGGTTGAAACCCAATTACAGGAGACTAAACCAGACCTTTTATTTTTAAGTGAAACTGGCATTGGACAGGCTATTTCCCTAGATGAGTTTGCAATTTCAGGATACTCTAACTTAACTTCTAAATCTGACCCCCAAGATCGCCATGGGCATGGAATATGTGCCTATATTAAAGATAGCTTTCCATGTGGGAGGGACATCTCCAGGGAAGATCCTAACTTACCCTATATGTGCTTCCGGGTTGCTTTAGCTCACACTACTGCATTTATATTTACTCTCTATCGCCCCCACAACAGTGGAGTTACTATCTTTCAAAGCATATCTGAGAAAATTGACCAAGTCCTTTCTACTTATCCTTCAGCTAACATTCACGTATGTGGAGACTTCAATGTTCACAACGTTGAATGGTTGACCCACTCAAACAAGACCGATGATGAGGGGAGGTTCTGTCATGATTTCTCCATTGCCTATGACCTCACTCAGATTGTTCAGGAACCTACCCGTGTGCCCGATAATGATGGCCAGTATGCGAGCCTACTAGACCTTTTTCTCACAACTTGCCCTGAACTATGTTCAGTTTCTGTTCTGTCGCCTCTTGGATCTTCCGACCACTCTGTTGTATCAATTAAGATAAAAATGAAATGTAATAAGTCCCCAGATGTACCTCTTCATCGTACAGTATATCGATACACTAAGGCTGACTGGGATAGCTTCCGTACATTTATATCTGATCTACCTCTGCATTCCATGTTTAAAAAGGATGTGTCCTCTATAGTATTAGACCTAACTGAATGGTTAATTGTAGGTATTGACCATTTCATACCCTCTAAAAAGTTTCAGAAAAAACCTAACAGCCAGCCATGGTTCTCTCCAGAATGTGCTGCTGCCATTGCGCACAGAAATCACTTTTTCCACTGCTTCAAACGTAATAGATGTATGGAAACTAAAGCCGTTTTCAGGACTGCCAGCAACCATTGTAAGAAAGTAATAAGGAACGCAAGAGAGTTGTATGCTCAATCTGTTAAGTCCAAAGTAGCTGAGCAGCGGCTTGGTTCCCACCAGTTTTGGCAAATAGCAAACAGAATCCTGAACAGAAGCATGTGCTCCATCCCAACTATTATCAATGGACCTGAGGTAATCTCGTCAGCATCAGACAAAGCCAAACTCTTTGTCAAGAACTTTGCAGCAAATTCTACCCTTTGCGACCAAGACCGCCAACCCCCAATATTTCCTCCTGTATCAGAAAACACGCTATGTGATATACGTATATCTGTACGTGATGTTGCGAAGCTAATCAAAAACCTTGATTCGAGTAAAGCAACTGGCCCTGATGGTATTCCAATTATAGTACTCAAAAAACTTCAACCTGAATTAGCGCCCATACTTACAAAACTGTTTAAACGTTGTCTTAAGGAGAATAGTTTCCCATCTCCCTGGAAAACCTCATCAGTATGCCCTGTATTTAAGAATTCAGGTGATCGCTCATCCCCCTCTCAGTACAGGCCAATAAGTCTCCTGTGCGTCATGAGTAAGTTGCTAGAATCTGTGTTAAATACAGAAGTAATCAAACATCTCAACAAAAATAACCTTCTTAGTGACACTCAATATGGTTTCCGTTCTGCTAGATCCACAGCAGATGTCATTACAGTTATATCGCATAGGATTAGCAAATCTCTCGACGGTGGCAATCTTTCTAGAGCAATTGCTCTTGACATATCTAAAGCCTTTGATAGGGTATGGCATAAAGGTTTACTTCATAAGATCGCTAGCTATGGTATAGCTGGAAAAGTCTTCTCAATTATTAAATCATTTCTTTCTGATAGGTTCATAAGAGTAGTAGTTGAGGGGCAAAAATCAGAAGCTCACAGTATTAATGCCGGTGTCCCTCAGGGATCCATCCTGGGCCCAACTCTTTTCCTGATCTACATTAATGATCTTCCAAATCATATCCTTACATCATTTGTAGACATTTATGCTGACGACACTACCATTTATGGTACCACATCTAAGACAGTAAACGAGCAAGTTCTCTCCAATTCTCTCTCCTCTGATCTTGAGCACGTAGTACAATGGGGAAAGGAGTGGCTGGTTACTTTTAATGCATCTAAAACCAAGCTTCTCTCTTTACATCATCAACATTCTAATCCACATTTGTCATCAATTGAAATGAATGGCTCTCGTCTTCAGGAGGCCTCAAGTTTTGACAAGCTTCTGGGCTTGACCATTACTCCTGATCTTAAATGGAACACGTATATCAAATCTGTTGCCAAGGCCGCTGGAAAAATGGTGGGATCTTTCTATCGATCCAGTAGATATCTCACTGCTGATGCTATTCTCTACCTATATAAGAGCCAGGTACGTCCAAGGATGGAATACTGTTGCCACATCTGGGCAGGAGCTGCTAGAAAGGACTTGTCCTGCCTTGATAGAGTTCAAAATAGACTTCGTAGCCTCGTAGGAGATGTCCTTTTCTCCTCCTTGCAACCTCTATCTCACAGAAGAGATGTTGCGAGTTTGTCTCTGATGTATCGTTATTTTCATGGAAAGTGTTCAACTGAGCTTCAATCTTTGGTCCCCCCTCGCCAAACTTTCACAAGAAACACTCGTCTAGCTGTAAACACTATCAATAATTTCCCCCACTCTTTATCTGTGGCTAAACCTAAACGTAGATTCCATGAACAAAGCTTCTTTCTTAGAACTGCACGCCTGTGGAATTGTCTTCCGTTTTCCTGCTTTCCGGCTGACTACAATATGGTTGTGTTCAAGTCTAAAGTAAATAAGTTCTTGATGAGCCGTTCCATATAAGTTATTAAATTTACCAAATTTTCATTACTAATGATTACTATATTGACCAATTTCTACTGTACACTCTTTAACCCTTATCCTTGAGTGGCCTCTGGGCCTTGATAATGTGGTGATGCCTTTGTAAAAAAAAAAAAAAAAAAAAAAAAAAAAAACTTTGGACTTTGCGGGTAAATTTCCAAAAAAAAAAACAAAAACATCTTTTTTGTTGTTGTTTCAGATTGGAATGTTTTGTTTATTCATCTTTTATCTTCAATTTATGATAACTTTGGTGAGTAAATTAATTATTAAAACTTTAATAGATATTTCAAAATGGGGGGGGGGCGGTGAATTTAACAAGGAACGTTTGTCTAAAGTATTATGGTCGGTTTGTTGGAGGGGGCATGGGGTTTCGCATTGACCCTGGGGGTGTCGTGGAAGTGGAATCGATGGAGGGGATTTTATAGATTTTTAAAGTTGAAAAATTAAAAAAAAATTAACTCGTAAAATTCAATTACGTAAAAAAGAAGGCCGCATGAAGGCGCGCAGGCACTTTGTAAACACTGTTTTTTGTTGTTTTTTTTTTTTTAAATAAAAAATAATATTTCTATTACTTTTGGAGCGGCTTTAATGGTTTGTTTCGGAGGTATATTCCATGAGGAGGGTAAGCGGCCAACTTTGAAAAGAGAAGTTGGGAGTTTATTTATTTATTTTATTTTTTTTTATTTTATTCGCAGTCTTGTGTGAAAAATACCCCCAAAATTCTGAGGCACCTATCGTAGCCGCATCGATTACATAATGGGTTTTGTGCAGATTCCCGAGTTTGACACTATCCAACTGAAGAGGGTTAGAGATTATATCGACCGATATACGTTGTGTCACCAGGAACACCTAAGATGAGAACAGAATCCAAATAATTCGAAGTTTTCTTGTGTTCCTTTTCCGATAGGGACGAAATTTTCGCAGGGGACAATTTTTTTATTACACCGGTTTTCTGAAATCGCTTTTTCTCTTTTTCTGCTGGTCAAGTTTTCAATCAATGATTTTTTTTTTTTTTTTTTTTTTTTTTTGAAAAATACTTGGATCACGTGGAAGGTAAGTAATTATAAAACGGTACTCGTTAAAATTTGCACTTTTTTTTTTACAAAGCAATTCGGCGGAAGTGACGTCAGACACATATTCCATTACGGATGACCAACACTGTATATAATGTATTTTTTTAAATAAAAAACCAACTTGTACAGTTTGATCAAGATATTGAAACATGAAAATATCGAAAAAAAAAAAAAAAAGGGTTATATTGCACGTATCCGTTGTGGAACGGAGTTCTCCGAAGAAAAGAAAAAAATCACTTGGTTTCATCGAGTGGTTTTTTTTTGTTTTTTTTTTTATTTATTCATTTTTTTACATTTTTATTTTATTTTACAGCGAAAAAATGGTAAATTTATACAAACACCGTGACAGCGAATTAACCCTAACCCTAACCCTAACGCTGTCACGGTGTTTGTATAATAATACCGAAAAAACAATTTGTTATGATACCGAGCAAAAGGTCTGATTTTTAGGAAGAAAAACTAGTATTAAAGATGGGGAGGGAGTGTCCGCGCTTTAACTGGAGTTATCTCCCCGTGGTGTGTTTAACAAATTCCATAATGACTGACTCTCATAAAAACGTGTTTTCCCGCTGTAAAAATAAAAAATTAAAAATTTAAAAAAAGCAACAAAAAAAGAACTACTCGATCAAGTCGAATGAAATTTTTTTTCGAAGATCTTCGGTCCATAGCGGATACTCCCAATGTACCTTTTTGATATTTTCATTTTTTTGGTGTCTTGATTAAACTATACAAGTAGCCAAATATGAAAATATGAAAACGAATATCACATTTCAATTTGCCGAAGGCAAGTAGTTTTGTGGATATCAAGACATTTTAGCAGATTTGCCGTTTAGTCGTACAAAGAGCCTCGAATACTTTTGGCCGCCAAGATCAAAGTGTAGTATCTGTTCCGGCAGATACTGCAAGCAAAGACCATATGTGTGGGCAACCTCACATATAAGACCTTGGTCAATGTAGGGGCAACCCTTCATACCAATTGTCACTATCCAACTCCCCTACTCCCCGGGGAGTTGGTCCCCATTTCCCCTTCACTCCTCACATTAAAAATCGGCCTTGTGCCTAATTTGCTCAGTGGGGGAGCAAATAAATACCATCTGTTCTTCTACTGCACTTCCATTTCTTGTTCTCTTTCGGTGGAGGAGCAGTCCTTCACGACTGAGACAATTTTTATTTTTGTACCTTTTCTCCACGTTAAAAAACGACCCTGGTGTCTAACTCTGTCCCGTGGGGAGGCATTGTAAATAGGTACTATTATATAAAAAAAGGGGGGACACGTTCGGTCGACACCGGTATATACCGCTTAGTGTAAACAGAAGTTTGTTTACATATATAATTATTGAATGTGATTTATTTTATAATTTAAAATTTTTATTTTGTGATTTAAAATTTTTATTTTATAATTTAAAGGTTTTTATTTTATAATTTCAAAATTTTTATTTTATAATTTAAAATTTTATTTTGTAATTTAAAATTTTTATTTTATAATTTAAAATTTTTATTTTATAATTTAAGGTTTTTATTTTATAATTTAAAAGTTTTTATTTTATAATTTAAAATTTTATTTTATAATTTAGGGTTTTTATTTTATAATTTAAAAATTTTTATTTTGTAATTTAAAATTTTTATTTTATAATTAAAAAATTTTATTTTATAATTTAAAATTTTTATTTTATAATTTCAAAATTTTATTTTATAATTTCAAAGTTTTTATTTTATAATTTCAAAATCTAAAACATTGAACAATACAAATAAAATACGGTGTTAACAAATAAAAAAGAAATAATGAAAGATAACGTTTTATTTTATAATATTTTTTAAATATTTTAATATTCACGTAATTATTCGCTACAACAGAACTTCCACCACTCTAATTTGTTTTTTTTTTTAGGGGTTATCGAGGTCGCTGACAACGAACCTGATAATGAAACCCGTCGCAAATTTACCGTTTGCATGGTATTAACCCCTGAACCCAGGGACTATTTTCTGCTATTTTACAGCTTCCATTTACGCTACAGCGCTCTAGCAGTATCAGAATTTTTGTAGGAATTTTTGACACCCCTAACACGAAACTGCGAATACAATATAAAAATCTCGTAGTTTCTCTGTTAAAAGTGGGTTGTTTGTTTTCTTTATGGATTATGCTTCCGGGGTGGACTATTACAGTTGTTTTGGGAGTAATAGAAATATTTTTTTTTTTTTTTAAAACAGTAATGAATTTTCCGAACTCAATATTTTTCAATTTTTAAACTCAATATTTTTCAATTTTTAAATTTTGAAAATCTATCAAAGTTTTTCTATTGATTCTATTTTTGCGATGTTTTCGGGGTCAATGTGAAGTTTTATGTTCTTTCCAGTAGGCCGAGTGTGGTGTTTTGGACAAGCGTTTTTTTTAAATTCGCGCCCCCCCATTTTCACGCCCCCCCATTTTCACGCCCCCCCCCATTTTCAACTTTCTCTTGGAAGGTAAATAATTAATTTATGTTTAATAGTTTTATATATCACAAATTGAAGAGGAGAGGTCAATGAGTGATGTATTCAAGTTTGAAACAAAAAAAAAAAATCAGTTTTTTAGAAATTTACCTGTAAAGTCCGAAGTTTAAAACCTTATTTTATAAGAACACATTTTTTCTTTTTGTCTTTTTTTTTTTTTTAATGGAACCTTGGTCCTTGCTCCTTTAATTGAAAAAAAAATTAGGGCTTGAATTACATTTTTCGAGGAGTTATAAGCTTAGAAAGATAGGGGGTCGAATAATTTACGCCTCTCATTTTGAAATGTCTATTAAAAAGTAAATAATTAATTTATGTTTAATAGTTTTATATATCACAAATTGAGGAGAAAAGGTCAATGGATGGTATATTCAAATTTGAAACAGAAAAAAAAACAGTTTTTTAGAAATTTACCTGTAAAGTCCGAAGTTTAAAACCTTTTTAAAAAAAAAAAAAACACATTGTTTTGTTTTTTTTTTTTTTTTAAATAAAACCTTGGTCCTTACTCCTTTAATTGAAAAAAAAATAGGGCTTGAATTACATTTTTCGAGGAGTTATAAGCTTGGAAAGATGGGGTGGAATTATTCACTATTTTCACGAAATTTCTGACACTGCGCTACACGCAAGCAGGCGGTAACATAAACGACGACTGTTGGATATACCTTTACGAAGCAAACTGCCTTTTAACATGGCGTACAAATCTTTTGTGGAACATCTAAAATTATATGAAAAAGAAGAAAAGCACTGTAAGTGGGGGGGGGGGGGTTCAGAACATAGAATTTTTAATTTTTTTTTTTTTTTTTTCATTGACTACCAATTTAAAATTAAAAGAAAAAATGTCTGAAACAAAATAAAAAAATACATTATAGTACTATTTGGGGGGAATTTTAGAAATAAACACCCCCATCCTCCCCATGTTAAGAATGGCTTTCAGAATTAACACCCCCAACCTTCCCATGTTAAGAATGGCTTTAGAAATAAACACCCCCAACATCCCCATGTTAAGAATGGCTTTTGGAATTAACACCCCCAACCTTGCCATGTTAAGAACATCTTTTGGAGTACCCCCCCCCCAACACCCATGTTAAGAACGGCTTTCGGAATAAACATCCCAACACTCATGTTAAGAACGGCTTTAGAAATAAACACCCCCAACCTTCCCATTTTAAGAATGGCTTTAGAAATAAACACCCCAACCTCCCCATGTTAAGAATGGCTTTCGAAATAAGCACCCTCAACTTCCCCATGTTAAGAATAGCTTTAGGAATAAGCATGCCCAAACTCCCCATGTTAAGAACGGCTTTCGGAATAAACACCCCAACACCCATGTTAAGAACGGCTTTCGGAATAAACACACGAACACCCATGTTAAGAACGGCTTTCGGAATAAACATCCCAATACCCATGTAAAGAACGATATGAGAAATAAACACCTCCAACCTTCCCATTTTAAGAATGGCTTTAGAAATAAACACCCCAACCTTCCCATGCTAAGAATGGCTTTAGAAATAAACACCCCCAACCTTCCCATGCTAAGAATGGCTTTAGAAATAAACACCCCAACCTTCCCATGAAGAATGGCTTTAGAAATAAACACCCTCAACCTCCCCATGTTAAGAACGGCTTTCGGTATAAACACCCCTAACCTCCCCATGTTAAGAACGGCTTTCGAAATAAGCACCCTCAAATTCACCATGTTAAGAATAGCTTTAGGAATAAATTGCTCTTGACATATCTAAAGCCTTTGATAGGGTATGGCATAAAGGTTTACTTCATAAGATCGCTAGCTATGGTATAGCTGGAAAAGTCTTCTCAATTATTAAATCATTTCTTTCTGATAGGTTCATAAGAGTAGTAGTTGAGGGGCAAAAATCAGAAGCTCACAGTATTAATGCCGGTGTCCCTCAGGGATCCATCCTGGGCCCAACTCTTTTCCTGATCTACATTAATGATCTTCCAAATCATATCCTTACATCATTTGTAGACATTTATGCTGACGACACTACCATTTATGGTACCACATCTAAGACAGTAAACGACTAAGTTGATCTTGAGCACGTAGTACAATGGGGAAAGGAGTGGCTGGTTACTTTTAATGCATCTAAAACCAAGCTTCTCTCTTTACATCATCAACATTCTAATCCACATTTGTCATCAATTGAAATGAATGGCTCTCGTCTTCAGGAGGCCTCAAGTTTTGACAAGCTTCTGGGCTTGACCATTACTCCTGATCTTAAATGGAACACGTATATCAAATCTGTTGCCAAGGCCACTGGAAAAATGGTGGGATCTTTCTATCGATCCGGTAGATATCTCACTGCTGATGCTATTCTCTATCTATATAAGAGCCAGGTACGTCCAAGGATGGAATACTGTTGCCACATCTGGGCAGGAGCTGCTAGAAAGGACTTGTCCTGCCTTGATAGAGTTCAAAATAGACTTCGTAGCCTCGTAGGAGATGTCCTTTTCTCCTCCTTGCAACCTCTATCTCACAGAAGAGATGTTGCGAGTTTGTCTCTGATGTATCGTTATTTTCATGGAAAGTGTTCAACTGAGCTTCAATCTATAGTCCCCCCTCGCCAAACTTTCACAAGAAACACTCGTCTAGCTGTAAACACTATCAATAATTTCCCTCACTCTTTATCTGTGCCTAAACCTAAACGTAGATTCCATGAACAAAGCTTCTTTCTTAGAACTGCACGCCTGTGGAATTGTCTTGCGTTTTCCTGCTTTCCGGCTGACTACAATATGGTTGTGTTCAAGTCTAAAGTAAATAAGTTCTTGATGAGCCGTTCCATATAAGTTATCAAATTTAACAAATTTTCATTACTAATGATTACTATATTGACCAATTTCTACTGTACACTCTTTAACCCTTATCCTCGAGTGGCCTCTGGGCCTTGATAATGTGGTGATGCCTTTGTAAAAAAAAAAAAAAAAAAAAAAAAAAAAAAAATAATATCAGTAATACGAATTATTTATCATGATGTAGCACTTTTCGAAAAAAAATGATGCTGATGAAGAACAGAATCATGATGATGGTGATAATGATGAAATTTAAGTTTAAATGATCCTGTTCTATATGATCTGTAATACGAGTAAATGACTTGTATGATTTGGTTTATCTTTACTACCGGTCCCATTTAGTTATACCCACGTTTCAGCCGATAAATCTTTCGTCCTTCGTCAGGTTTACTTTTGCGAACTGAGTAAATAGTTTGCGTATTGCTAATTACAAGGGATGTGGTAACAGCATATTCTTTTCATTGTTTGGACTCTTAAGTATATATCCGTTAATATCTTATATGCTTTTATATAGAGTGGTGTAGTTCTCGGTTGATTACTGTCTTATGTGTCGAATATATATTTGAAAGTCAAAATAATGAAAAGAATATGCTGTTGTCACATCCCTGCTAATTACTGACGATCTCTGCTCAGTTATGGCCGATAGAATGAGGGTTTGCTTCTCAGATAGATTAAATCAAAGGTTATATTCGAAGTTTCATGCAAATTCCCGAGTTTGACAGAAAGATTAGCGAATTTGAAAAGATACACTTGAAGAAAACGGTATGTTTTTTTGTTCAAAATGTTGAGAAAATAACAAAGCGGACGATAACATTAGTAGTTAGGAACAAAGTGTAGTACCTGTCTTAATACCATATCATTTTTTCTGTCTTCGGTTACAAAAAGTTAAAAGCTAGACGATTAATTTTGATATTTAACCCAACCAAATCCAACGTGTCCCCTTTTGGAGAACTAGGTTAGCTCACATTGAAAACTGGTCTTGTGTCTTACTCTATCCTCAGGAGGAAGTGTTAATAGAAACGTTATTTTATTCGATTATATTTTTTATTTTATTATTTTTACAAGGAATTCACCACATATCAAGACCCGAAGGCACTGAAAGATAAGGGTTAATGAATGTAAGGATATAATGTCGTTATCGTTAATAACGTAAGGGGTATGCTTTGAATTATTTAAGGGGACGGTTTAAAAAACTTGTTTACATTTGACTTGCAGACTACCACATTGTAATCGGCAGGGAAGGAGGCAAGGCGGACTGTTCGTCGAAATAACTATGTTCATGGAATTTGCATTTAGATTTAGGCACAGATAGATAGTGGGGAAATTATTGATAGTGGTTGTAGATAATCGAGTGTTTTTTGTGAAATTTTGGCAAGAGGTTATCATAGATTGAAGCCAGAGAAATAATGATAGAGCAGAGACAGGCAAGCTACGTCTCTTCTCTGGGAAATAGGTTGCAGGGAAGAGAAAAGAGAATTACCTACTAGATTTCGAAGCCGGTTTTGAACTCTATCAAAGCTAGATAGGGAGCGTTGAGCAGATCCTGCCTAGATGTGGCAACAGTAATCCATCCTAGGACGTACTTGACTCTTATACAAATAGATGATTGCATCGGTAGTAAGATATTTTCTGAACAAGTAGAATGATTCAACCATTTTTCCGGCGAGGTCGGCAACAAATTTGTGTTCCATTTCAGATGGATGAAGGTCAGTCCTAGAAGATCATCAAGACAAGAGCCATTTATTTCATTTAGAACCTGATAGGTCAGAGCGGTAATAATGAAAAGAGAGAAGCTTGATTTTAGGTAAATTAAAATTAACCAACTACCAGGTCCATAGCTTTTTCTAAACAGCAGAAATAAGTGAATATATTAGATTTAACCATAATCGAACTCAGTTGGCTGATTTCGTTTTGCTTGTTTTGGTACCGATAATTATTTTCCTATTTGCTAATTCACAATGACGAGTTGTTAGGCGCAAAAAACGCTCTGACAACAGATATGAAATACTATGAGGAGGCCCGAACACTTTCACACAAAGCCGACAAAATGAAACATTTCTTTCATAAATTTTCGTATGACATACGACCGGCCGGTGTCGGAAGGGGCAAAGGTCAATATTGTCCCAGAAACAACTAATATGATCGAAGGACAAAAAATTTATTGGATGTTAGCGATAATTGGAAGTTAGAATATTCCCAAAATTTACTCAGAAGACGTGTTATCTACACTTAACTACTCTTTTCACCAGGAAACTGCATTTCAAAATTTTAAATGATCGGTTAATTAGTTTATGAGTAAATCCTCTACATACATATATAAACGCCGATACACATGCCTTACTTTCCATCAACAATTGTAGGTTTCTCAGACTTTTATTTTTTTTTAAATATTATTTAATATTTTTAAATATTTTTATAACGCGTTTCGAGTCTTGTTAGCTCTCTTCAGATATTTTCATATAAAAATTTCTAAGTTAAAGTTTATGGAATTTCCTTTTGGAAAAAAAATATTTCTTCTAACACCGATTGTGCTTCTGAGAGAAATGTCAATATAAGACTTGACGTTTCCAGTGTAGCAGGTCAAGAGTTCAATCGGTTAGAGTTAAGTCTATTTGATGGGTTTGGGAGGTGTTACGTCTATTGGTGAATATTTTATGAGTATTTTTTTCCTTTTGATGTGTGCGTGTCAGTGCATACGTGCGTGTGTGTAAGGACGAAGGTTGTGCATTGCGTGTGTGTGTGTATGCGTGTGTACATCAGAAGCCTCGCTCTTTTGATATATTATTTTTCCTTCAGAAGATGAGAATATATATATATGCATGTGTGTGTATGTGTGATTATTTAACCTGTTGATTTTCTCCGGATATGCAACATGAACATTTCTGTATCGTTTGCTTACCATATATATAATTTCCTGCAAACACTCGCGCCCACACACGCACACACACAATACACACACACACGCACACGCACACACACATATATATATGTGCGTGTGTGTGTGTTTCTCAAGACACACACACACATATTTATATATATATTTTTTCTTATCTGTCTACACCTTTTGTCTCATTATATATATATATATATAGAAAGAAAGAGAGATGAGACGTGAGAGGAAGAGAGATGTCTTAATTTGGGTGTTCCCTTCCCTTTCCCTTCTATCATACCGCAGCTGTTGTGCATCAAAACATCACCCATTCATAAATCGTCTAATTAGCTGAGTTACTATGGTAACGCAAAGGTCATGCTGAGAAAGAGAGAGAGAAAGAGAGGGAGAGAGAGAAAGAGAGAGAGAAATAGTACAGGTCCCAAGTTTCCTTTCACATCTCGTGATAAGAAAAGCAACAACGCACAACTCTTGGAAAAACCTTTATATTTTTTTCAGAATAGCGACGTGACATCGCGAACTCCTCGCTAGTAACTTCACACTTAGACAACGAAACGGACAAAGCCACGAAAGAACAGAAAACCGCTGCTTGTTTCGTACATGAGACTCAGTCATGCTCCAGTTATTTCTAAATCATGCCAATCTCCCCGAATAATCAAGTGACTTCATCACAGTCTGTCCTCTTCCTCCGCACTTTATTTTATCTATATCAAAACTAATGCGATTGCATTCGGTATCCTGACTGATTGTCAAATTATATTTCTGAATTTTTGACATGATTTCTATTATTTGGATCGTTTGGATTACTTCTCTCATCTTGGGAAATTATTTTCACAACGTTTTCGATCTATACAGCCTCTGACTTCCTTTTTTTTTTCTTTTTTGTCAAACTCGGGATATTTTCTGTCGGACTCGGCAATCTACACGAAATTTCGAACGGAAGCCTTTATTGAATCCACATAAGAAGCATGCTCTCTGTACATCAAATATGATAAAGTCAAAGTAATCAAACATAAATAGTAGGTAATTTTTATTGTATTCTGTCGTCCGTACGTAGGATTGAGTTTTTAACCTCCAGAAGATGGTAACTTGCAACTAGTATTTACCAAGTACTACGCCATCAGTTCTTTTTTTTTACACGGAGATCACCACTTATCAAGGCCCGGAAGCCACTCAGGGATAAGGGTTATTGCAAGTACAGTACGTTAGTGTGGAAATTTGATGAAGTGTTTACTTAAGGGAGCAGTTTATTAGGAATGTGTTAACGTTTGGACTTGAAGACATACAAGTTGTAGTCAGGTTGGAAGCAGGCAGAGGGAACAGAGTTCTTGCAAGTTCGACAGAAATATTCCTGTGTTTGATAAAATACCCCTGAATAAAATCGGATATTACAACGCACTGTTACAGAAGCCATGACCACAACACTAATAATGTTTTTTTTATCATAATAATAGACATAATCTAATTAATAAAACCTCTATCTCTCCCGAAACTAAAGATCGCAGAGCGGTGCTAGTGCGCTCAAATGATTGTTTTTTTTATGGACAATTATTTTGTTTGTCTTTACCCGCTTAAAACAGTTTATAAGGGGCCAAAATTGAAAAAAATCGTTGAACATTTTATACATTCATCTGAGTTTATTTTTAATCAGTTCATATGCATGTCACATTAGACCTCTTCAAAATTGACCTTTTCTTCAAACATATGGAAACTGATATAATTCTCATTCTCCAATGTCTAAATTAGCTAAATATACCAGTTATTGTGATCTTGGACCTTGGCTATGCCTGCCTCAAGAGCCATGTAATTTTATTGTTGACGTTTTCAAAAACGCTGCAAAATATGGGATATTATGTCCTTATTTTCATTGTAGCTTTCCAGAGGTTGATGTTATAGCATTGAAAGTGGTACCAAATGAAAGCTAATAAAATTTTTCTTGCATATGGTAGTAAGCACAATAAAACACATGAACACCTGTGTAAATTTTAACTAATTTTAATGCACAAACAGCTGGGACACTACAACAAAAAATCAGTTTGGTAGTATGATAGCACTGCACTGACACATGTATTGCATAAGAAACTGTCAGATAGGATGTTATTAATACATGTATTATCACCTGTTCAATGTGGCTTTTTTGAAACTGTCAAATTTTTTTCCTGTGGTACTCCACAACTTGTAGTAAGCAGATTCTTTGCTCTGGGTCACTTGTGATCTGAGTTCCAAAGTCACTCATTAGTTTCACACCTCTCTCAGCCACATCATTGGTCACTTTCACTGACCTCACACACTTCTGTGCATTCCTGTAGCTGTTATTGTTTTACCAGGTGTCAGCAGGAGTAGTGAGCCAGTCACATTTCACTCGAAGAGCATCAAACAGAAAGTAAGACTCTGGCCCTACCAGATCTGTGAGAACTGTAGCTGCATTGATGACAGGAAACACTGGCTTGTCTTTCCTGCAACTCTCAGGTTTCTCTGTTTCTGACAGCTTGACTGCGAGATTCTTTCTTGCAGACTTGGTCATGCTGGCATGTGACCGGAACAAGGTGAATGGCACTAGTTCCTGGGTCAGATACCAGCGGTGGTTGTTCATTTTCTTGAGAACAGAGGTTGCCAGTTCATAGTCATACTGCTTGTATTGCAGCATGTTCTTCATAAGCTGGGGGTCATGGATAGGTGCATCAGCTGCAGATGTGGTGGTTACCCAGTGGCTGGTGTAGTATAAGGCCAGGAACTTGTTCATCCTCTCCAGCTTGAAGATAGTGTCCGTGTTGTATTTTAGTTCCGTGGAAAACATGAGCATATTCATACAGTAAATGTTCCTGGCCATCCAGCGGGCATGGTGAATGGCACCTGGCTTGGCCCAGTGGATACCTCGAGGAGGTTCCTTACCAAGCAGGATCAGGCACAGCTCTGCCACCTCTCTGTAATCTGCCCTCGGACTTGCTTCCTCAAGGAAATTGCTTAAGACTGCAATTGTGCTTGTCTTCTTCTGTTTCAAGTCTTGTTCAAATAGGCCCAGAACTCTTGGGCAGTTCTTAACCAACTTCTCTTTCACATTGCTGAACATTGGGTTGTCAGGACCTTGACCTTGCTGAACACAGCCTCCCATACACTTCCAATTATTACCTCTGATATGTGATGGCAACAAGCGAAGTAGAATACCCTTTTGCCTAGTTTTTCTTCAATAAGCTTCGCTGCACCCTTGTTGATGCCACTGTAGCTTGCTGTGGTATCAACTACCAAGCCTACAATGTTGTCTGTGAGACCTCATGCGTCTATCAGTTCCAATGTAGCATTACACTGTTGGATTCCCGTGGAACTTTCTATGAAGGGCACACCAAGCAGCTTCCCTTCTTCATACTGTGGAGTGCCAGAGACGAGCACTGCAAGACTTTCCACTGGGTATCTTTCACCAAGAACATCCCGTAGAAGTTTTCCATCCCAGTGTAGTGTGCAGTAATCTGGCGGACTTTCCTTAAAGTTATTCATGTAACTTTGGCACAAGTTATGACGAGTGTTTATCCTATTTCGTCTTGTAGTAGAAGCTGATATAACAAAGACATCAAGGTCTGCGCATCCTGCCTTCAACACTGCAGACACCATGGCTGTAGTCTGGTTGCCAGAGAGTGACAACCGATCTGCAGTGTTACAAATCTCTTCACTGGTCATAACTGAGTGTGGAAAGTGTAAGGTTATCGCACTTGGTTTTGATAAACAGCTTGGTGTTGTCTCAGTGTATTCTGAACCCTCACTAGTACGAGAGCCTTGACTGTTCTCTGGGTCTTCATCACGTGAAATTTTCCCAACTTCTGTTGCTGCAGCAGTAACTGATGATAACATTCTCTCTTCTCTTTCTTCTCGGAAGCTTTTCTCTTTAGACTTCTTCTCAAACACCTTATCATGACCTGACATGTGTGCCAGGCGAGTGGTATGTTGGTCCAAGTAGAAATTGACGTCCTCTTACTTGGTCTCCTTTGTGAGCAGCCTGTTGCTTCTTATCTCCCCCACAACATCCTTTGCTCCAATATCAAATAACTTGTCTAAGTCCTTCAGAAAGTTAGCTCGTTTCTCTTCCTCTGGTTTGTTATTTCTTCTCTTGTTTTTAACAATTTTTCTGCACTTTTCATGGAGGATCATGAAACGGTTGACTGCATTTGGTCTAGTTAGTGTTTTAATCCTTGCCATATTCCAGAATGGCAAAACAACATCCACTGTATCATGAGCTAAAGAACTATTGTCACTGTTGGGATTATCATTCCTCAAATGACGGAAATACTGGAACACCTGGCGATTAGTAGGAAAGTGAGAGCCCCTGATGCTGGAGCTGGGTTGCCCAATGAGATACACATCACTGAATGACCTTGTGGCAGGAGTTGCCACCTTTCTTCTCTTTTCAGTTGGTTCATCCCGTTCACTTGTATCGCTGACCACTTTCCCACAGCGTAGTTGTCTTCCAGATGCCATGTTGTCAGCAGTTCACAAATCTTAACAAATCAGCTTTAACTTACAATCTGAAATGAAGAGATAAAACATACTTAGTGATAATAAATTATATACATGCATTTAGAGTAACATTTTTGAGATAAAGTTATGTATTATATGATAGCATCCTTTCCAAGCATAAAAATATATATGTTTGTGCATTAAAATTAGTTAAAATTTACACAGGTGTTCATGTGGTTACTACCATATGCAGGAAAAATTTTATTAGCTTTCATTTGGTACCACTTTCAATGCTATAGCATCAATCTCTGGAAAGCTACAATGAAAATAAGGACATAATATCCCATATTTTGCAGCGTTTTTGAAAAACGTCAACAATAAAATTACATGGCTCTTGAGGCAGGCATAGCCAAGGTCCAAGATCACAATAACTGGTATATTTAGCTAATTTAGACCTTGGAGAAACGCTTACTTTTGAAATCAAGACTCGATAATATTATTTTCTAAATATGGATAAATTAAAGTATATTTCAGCGTATTTTACGACCTGGTAATGCCAGGTGGCCTTCCCCGCTAATCTAATTTATAAAACTCTCTATGTCTGTCTGTATTTTGTTGTCTGTCATTCTCCATATTTTCAAACTTTGTCTCTCCCGAAACTAAAAGTTTCATAGCAGTGCTAGGGGTCTCAAAGGGTTATATTTCTATGGACCGTTCTTCTATGAAGCTTTAGCCGGTAAAAATAGTTTTGAAGAGGTCAACAGGAGTCAAAATTGATAAAATCATTATACATTTTGTAAATTCGTCTTAGTTTTTTTTTTATCAGTTTATATGCGTGTCACGTTGGTACAGAGGTAACGTTACCAGTTTTGAATGCTACACGTCTGCTTTCGATTTTAGTTGTTAACAGCCAAACACTTTTTATTTTACTGTTGAAATCGCGACTCTATAATAATACTAGTTAGAAAAGCATTTCATCCAAGGCATGAAAATTGTTAAACAAAATGTTTTTACTATAGGCTTTAAAAATAAAGGTGCAGGATTCAATTAGAAATTTATTTATCTTCAAAGTGCACTTTTATAAATTTTACAAATTAAGGTATGAAAATTTAATTTAAATTGAATCAAAAGATTACCTTGGATTTATTTTATGTTATGTACATTCTGTTGCACTTTTTAAAAATCATTGAAAATTTTATATCTATATCATTAATTGCTAGATGAAAGATAATGTTTTAAATTGCCACAAAATGTACGTTACATAAAATAAATCCAAGGTAATTTTTTATTCAATTTAAATTACTTTTTAATACCTTACTTTGGAAAGTTTATAAAAGTGCACCTTGAAGATAAATAAATTTACAATTGAATCTTGTACCTTTATTTTTAAAGCCTATAGTGAAAACATTTTATTTAACAATTTTCATGCCTTGGATGAGATGCTTTTCTAACTTGTATCTTATCTTTTTAAGATTATATTTCTAAACTCTCCTTCTCTCTATTTCAGTTTGTATTTCTCCTCAAACCAGAACTCATTTTTGCAACCCTCGCTTTGTATTATTACAGGTCAGAATATCTCTGTTTCAGTTTGTATTTCTCCCTACACCACAACTCATTTTTGCAACCCCCGCTTTGTAATACATGTCTGAATAATGAGAAAATCTGAATTTTTTTAACAAAAACTTTAAAATACCTTTTTTAGATTAAATTTTTTAAACTTCTTTCAGAATGGAAAATCTTTAAAATATAATTAGGAACATATTTCATATAGGTTTCATTAGCAAATATTCAGTACATAACGAGAAAAATAGAGAAAGTTTTTGTTAAAAAAAATTCAGATTTTCTAATTATTCAGACATGTATGACAAAGAGGGAGTTGCAACAAAAATTGTGGTGTGAGGAGAAATACAAACTGAAACACATAGAATATTCAGACCGGTAATAATACAAAGAGGGGGTTGCAAAAATTAGTTGAGGTGTGAGGAGAAATACAAACTGAAATATAGAGTAGGAGAGTCTTTATAAATACACGCAGAACCACAATCATTTTTTTATAATCAAAATTAATAAATTAAATAAAATATAATCTCAAAAAGATACGGTAAAAGTTAGAAATGCATTTCATCTAGGGCATGAAAATTGTAAAACAAAATGTTTTTTCTATAGGCTTTAAAAATAAAGGTACAAGATTCAATTTTAAATTTATTTATCTTCAAAGTGCACTTTTATAAATTTTACAAAGTAAGGTATTAAATTTGTATGCCTTTTTTGTTTTTCTATTTGTATTAAATTTGTATAAAACATTTTGTTTCACAATTTTCATGCTTTGGATGAAATCCTTTTCTACTTGTATAATAATTTATATATATGGGCGACTCTCTAAGAAAAAGACCGGATCTCCGAAGCAAAGACGTTAACCTTAATATCGTTTAAAAAATCAACAACACAAACCACGTAAACAGATAAATGATAAAAACTAAACAGTAAAATTGTCTATGGCATCATAGCGTATGTGGTAAGGTGCTGGACTGAAATACATAAAGTCCGGAGTTCGAATCCCGACAACAGTCTAGTTACGTTGAATAGGATTAGGGCTCCGAAACACCCGTGTCCGTAGATTACTGTTTTTAAAAATATAATAAATAAATAAATACTATTATTTCCCTTATCCGGCATTACATAGAATATTCTCTTGTAAAAAGTCTTCAATTTTATGCATAAAAGGAAAACACAGTTTACGATCTTGAAGCCCAAGAATCAGCTGACGTGATATTGTAAACAAACACTGACGGAATTTGATGAACCACATCATCATTATTTATTTATTTATTTTTTCGAATTAATCCACTGGGCAAATTATATCTCTTAATATATATTATAATCAATAGAGGATTAATTCTATAATAATTCATACGCAATCTGCATTAAAAAAATCATGTGTAGGCGTATTGTTCGACCTGGCCAGATTGTTATATATATATATATATATATATGTATATATATATATATATATATATATATATATATCTGTGTATGTGTGTGTGTGGACACCTATATTTATTCACATATATGTATGATATCTACACAGCAGGCTCCTTAAGTCCTTCAGGAAGGGTTGCTTGCGCGTGAAGTTTTTGTGGCAAGAGGTGCGCAATCATCAACCACACCTCTACTGAGACGACATTGTTAAATACCAGTGGCAAATGAAACACAGGACGACTAGAAAAAATGCCGAGATGAGCGGAGAGCACATACAGCGCCTAGAATTCCCAAATGGTCACCCATCTGATAATAACTAGGCTCAATCTTGCTTAACTTTGGTGATCTGACGAGAACCGGTGTGTCAACGCGATTATGCCGTATATGTATGATTATATATATGTATATATAATATTTATGTGTGTGTGTGGATCATTATATTTACGCACACACACACACACACACACACACATATATATATATATATATATATATATATATATATATATATATATATATACGTGTGTGTGTGTGTTTCTGTGCTATAGTTCATTTATATAGATGTTTTTAGTTACATTGGCACTTCCCAAATTCCAAATTGTTTGTAGTTTACCCACTCCTTGTTTTGAAAGTAGAACACGCGGTTATCACGTGACTAACTCACCCCCATTCATCTCCTTCATTTTGTGCCTCCCCTTTGCGCCTTTGTCCCCCGACACACAGTGTCACCTGACTCAAAACAATTGTTTATTTTTGTTATTGTCTGTATCACTCGCATGGCGTTTCTTTTTATTTGGACCGGAATTGGTTTGTGGTAGTAAGAGGTGGGTGGAGTGAAATGGAATGTCAGGGTGGGGTAGTTCATGAGGTCTGCGCCGTCGAGGGAAATATCTGTAAATAATTGTGTTGACGCAACACTCGTTCGTACTATTTTAGTTTTCATTCAACTATACCTTAGCGATTCTCTTAATCTTTCTCTGTTTCTCTTCCCCCCCTCTCTCTCTCTCTGTCTTTCTCTCTCTCGTTGCCTCTCCTTATTTTGTTAGTTATCTCTATCCATCTTTCCCGCCTCCAATACGCTTCCCCCTCGCCTTCCTATTTTTATTAATTATCCCTCTCTTTTACACCTTATCTCTCTTTCTTTTTTTCTTCCTCTCGTCTTGTCTTACTCTCTTTCTATAAATATCAATTTATCTCCCTTCTTACCCTCTCCTTATTCATCTTACTTTCTTGCCCCCCATCAACCAATGTTGTTATTATTATTATTATTATTATTATTATTATTATTATTATTATTAACCTTGTTCTACTTCCGTTACGTTGCTCTTCTAGTCTTCAGCTATGTCCACCACCATTTTTATTGCCGATTTCTATCGCTTCCTTCATTTTCTTTTCCATTCTATCTATCACCTCCAATTTCTTTCTTTCTCTCTCTCTCTCTCTCTTTCTTTCTCTCTCTCGTTCTCTCGCTCTCTCGCAATTTAACCGCTTACCTTTCTCTTTCTCTATCTCTGCGGTCCTGGATATGACCTTAAACTATATCCAGTGGTGAGGCCCCAGCTTGCGGGCTTTGGGGAGTGTGGAGCCACCCTTTAATTACCATTGCTCCCAGGTCCACTCTGACCCGGATTGATAGTACTTGTTAGGGTCCCAACTATGGCTTAAATAGAAACTGACTTGAAAACAACAATTATATTCTATTAACATTTTTGCTTCAAAATCTTTGGATTCGGCATTAAATTACCTGAAAAGGGTTAATATGCCGTAAAACAAAAACAACCAAAACAACCAACCTCTATCTCTGCTCAATGCCATCCCATGCCATCTCAGTTCAATAATCTCTTCTCCCGCCTCATCTCTTTCCAAATTACATTTCGTATTTACATCTGTATATCCCACCTTCTAAATAAATACCCCCTCCCGTGCCGTGATAAACTAGAATCCTTTCAATTCCAGACACGTGCCTAATTAATGTAAGTGTTCCGTTTTACTTCAAAGAGTTCCAAGTATTTTTGTTTTCTTTTCTACATTCCGTTTACTTTAGCATCAGAAAGATTTCAATATGCAGTTCATTTCACTTGTATAAGGTTCACTGTGAAAATATCCATTAAAATAAGTAATTTTTCTTTAAGTAAATCACATTTGATAAACGGAGGTCACGTAAAATAAACAATCGTAGCTAGCAAGCACTGTTGCATAAAAAGTCATAAACTAATAATGTGTCATTTTTATTATAATAGTAGACATACCATTACACAATGCTTTAAAACTGATAGCATTTTGTTTTTGTGATAAATAACAGTGAACAAAACCTCCTGATCTGAAATGGAATACGTACATCAGGTCTGTTGCCAAGGACGCTGGGAAAATGGTGGGATCCTTCTACCGCTCCAGAAGATATCTCACTACTGATGCAATTCTCTATCTACATAAAAGCCAAGTACGTCCAAGGATGGAGTACTGCTGCCACATCTGGGCAGGAGCTGCTAAAAACAGCCTATCCTGCCTTGATAGAGTACAAAATAGACTTCGTGGCTTAGTGGGGGATGCTTTTTTCTCTTTCCTGCAACCTCTCTCCCACAAAAGAGATGTTGCGAGCCTGTCTTTGTTTTATCGTTATTTCCATGCAATTGCTCGTCCGAGATCCAATCTCTCCCCCCCCTCGCCAATCTTTCACGAGAAACAGCCGTCTGGCTGAAACTACTGTCAATAATTTCCCCCACTCTTTATCTGTGCCTAAATCCAAACGTAGATTCCATGAGCAGACCTTCTTTCTCAGAAGTGCACGACTGCGGAACTTTCTTCAGTTCGCCTGTTTCCCACCTGACTACAACTTGGATGTCTTCAAATCCAACATACACAAATTCCTGACAAACCTCTCCCTTAGGTAAGACACTTCATCAAATCTCCAATACTAATGATTACTACAATACTATCTCATTGGTTACTGTACACGCAATAACCCTTATCCCTGAGTGGCCTCCGGGCCTTGATAAGTGGTGACCCCCATGTAAAAAAAGAAACAAAATAAAAACTTTAACATTAATAATGTTTCTTTTTATTATTATAAAAAGCAATAATACTAATACCGTTGTTTCGCTTAAATAACATTAAGCACATTCATATTAATTTATTTATTGCGGACTATTATCCTTGTCTTTTCTTTGTTGTTGTTTCATGACGTTTCGGTCAACTATTCCTCTTACCTTTGTCAGGTGGCTATCACGACGGGATAGGAACTCCGAATCTCCTAACTGTATTCTCAGCAATTACTGCCATCCATATTTGTTGTTGTCTCACGACATTCTGGCCAAGTAAGACGCTAGCCGGCTTTACGTAGGATTGAAACCGCTATCTTTAGACGATTCTCACCTGGAACCGTAGAGATTCAACGTTTCTATCCATTGCGCCACGGACCCAGAAGAGCGATAAAGGTTGCATTTTTTTAGTCTTATAAATTCGCGTTTATTCATTATCTGATCTTCCATGGTCGGGTCCGTACCATACGAGGTTTCGGCCAAATATTCTTCTGGCCTAATTTCCTATGCCATCGCAGTTATCACGTGACGAAGGCCAGAGAAATACTTGGCCGAAACGTCGTGAAACAACAACTAATAAAGATGAGAATAATAGTCCGCAATAAATAAAGATTAATAAATAATACTCATCTCAATAATGAATTCCAATTAAATAATATATACGGTCATAATAAAATATAAAAAAATAAATAGATAATAAATAATTTGTAGTAATTATTTATGACTATAATAACAAACATAACATTAAACAAGGTCATAACACTAATAATTAGTTATGACTATGATACCAAAGGAAACAATAAACAAGTCATAACATTACTAATTATTCATGACTATAATAACAAACATATCATAAAACACGGTCATAACCACAATAATGATTTATGACTATGACACCAAACATAACATTAAACAACGTCATAACACTAATGACGTTTTATTACTATATTCTTCACTTTACTTCATAAATAACGTCAGTTGATCATTCGCATATGTTTATCTAATTTATCCAGCAACGAGTCCCTTGATCTTAAGACATCAAAGCTTTAATTAACACTGTTTATCATTATTTTGTGTATTATCTCAGGCACATAATGAGTTAGAAATCCAAGCTTGTTTGTTGGGTGTTGTTGATTTTCTTGAATATAATTATTGTAAAAAAAGTTTCCGAAATCTATTTGCCAATGTATCTATCATTTTAAAAATTAGATTCCCAGGTTTCGCATTGATTCTTCCGTATTTATTTCCAGCAAGATAAATTGTAAAATTAAAAACGCAAGAACAACAGAAAGCATTATTCTATTTTGTATAATGTCACATGTGTTAGTACCTCCTTTTATAGTGTCAGTATTTACAGACGCTATAAACACTGTGGTGATGGAGTGAGATTACACCAACACCGAGTGGTAAAGCACTGATGTCCCAACTAGTCATGGTTTTTTTTATTTATTATTTTCTTCCTTTGAAGATTATAATGCTGAGTATGGGACAGCCAAACCAGCTGCCAACATTGCCCTGCTTTTTATTTAAAAAAAGACCGAGAGCTCTTTTTAGTATCCTCACTGTTCCCTTAAGTGCAATTGTCTGGATCTCTTTTGCACTTGGTTCATGAGGAATATTAGTAAGGTAGAACTTCAGTTTCTTCTTCATAAACCCTATGGCATCTATAATAACTGGTATGATTGATATCTCCTTAAGATTCCAGTTTCTTTTCATATCATACATGATACCTTGATATTTGGTGTGTTTCTCTCCTTCAGCTCTGTTCAGACCTCGATCATTAGGGACACCCATTTCATCCAAGGTTGCCATTCTTTTTGACTTATTCCATATAACTATGTCAGGTTTCACAGAAGCATTTTCAAGGTAGGTGGTTGTAGGGATTACATGGTCGTAATGTATGGTATATAAGTCATTTCCAACTGTTCTTTCAGGTTGATGTTCCCAGGACTTGCTGCTACACTGGATGTTTAATTTTTTACAGATGGTCCAGTGGAGGTACTTGCATACTTCATCATGTCTTGCTGTATAGTAGCCGTCCCCTAAAAGTACCTTGCAACTTGATACTAGATGACTCACACTTTCCAATTCCAAGATTGACGGACTGGATGATGATGATGATGATGATGATGATGATGATGATGATGATGATGATGATGATGATGATGATGATTTACACAAACATTCTTTAAAGGATAAATAACACAACCAACGGCGTTTTCTTTTTATTAACTATTCCATAAATACACTCAAAATTACAACTCGAAGTTATAGATATTACAATAAGGAAGTCTTAGCACCCACTAGCAGGGAGACCCAACGTTGCCCAGGAGAGAATTAGAATCAACGAATGTTCCACACGTCTTATAGTTTTATTGTCATCGAAATCGGGACATAGATCCTTTATTGATTAAATCGATTGGTTGTCTACTTTTGTTGGGGACCACCCCCAACAAGCACTAGGAAATGTAGGTAGGCTTCACACGGCTACCTACATTTCTACACCGAAAAACGATTTAAAAAAAATTATTAATTAATTAATAAATTGTTATTATGATGTTTTTTTTTTACATTTTCACCCCAAACAAGGCACATTGCCACTTTGGTGTAGGGGGCTACTATCAGGGGAAACAACTGCTGGGGTACTATGTAGGGATTTGGGCAGCAAGATGTGGGTTCACGTTGCACTTGAACTTCTGCATGTCAGAAATCGCGCTCACTGTAAGGTGGTGGGTCAAAAGGAATTACTAAAGGGCCGAATTTAGCTCCCTGGCAGGAAGTTGGCGACTCCGAGCCCAATAGGATGGGTGAGGTTGAATGACAATTTGTTATGTAGGATAAAAGTGCTGAGTCATCATCAGTCAATTTGTTGACTAATGCCGGACAATGCTATCTGTAGCGAATTAATCCCCTTATATACTCCAGTTTTAATTTACAGGATGGAAGGATTAAAGTGTCGCCATGAAGAAAACAACACTACAGCTTTATTTTAATACTTCTATTGAAAAAACAAAACAAAAACAATTCAAGTAACTCGATTATGAAGTAGACCCAATATATATTCAATGCAGCAGCCTTCAGCCTTAACCACCGCCTCGATACGTATCCGAAACTTGGAGTATGCTTTTTCCACAAACCTCGGCGAATGCTTGGCGGATGGCGGCGATCAGGCGGGCTTTGACCTTGTGGGAGGTAATGTTGATGATGTTTATGACATGAACAAACGTAGTAGTCCAGTGGATCCAGGTCGAGGAAGGAGGAGGCCAGTTAGAGAAGGGTAAGATTTCGTAGCACTCCTCCTGGAATCAAGCCTGAGTCTCTTTAGACTTGTTGGCCGGCGTCATGTCCTGCTGCCAAACCTAGGGTCTGGATCGGTACAGAGCATGAGTTGTACAGCGACACATCTCCAATCTCGTTCGTTGAACATTGTGTCACTTTCAGACATTATAGAAGGCTCTTGTAGCCTTTGGGGTTTATATATAACAGCCCAACTAGTAGATAGTCTGCAACAAAGCAAAAAAGAAAAACGTTTTTATCAAACGGAAAAAATCATGTCCTCTCTAAACGGCGATAATTTTATTGTTCCACCTTTTAATTGTCTGCCCATGAGAGACATTGATTGACACAACGTCAGTTTTTGATGTAGGGTAGATCTGAATCCAACAAAGAACATTGAATTGTAATGAAAACCTTTATATTTTTTAATTCAGTAAGGTTATATAAGCTAAATTAATTAATGCCTGTTTTGATGGAATCTTATATTAAAATTAAAAAAAAAATTGTAAAAGGTTTCAGAATTTCAAAAACTACGCAGATTGGTAGAAAATATGTGCTTTTGTTTGCTAAAATGTATTTGAATATACTGTTTTTTATGTCTTGTTTACTATACGCATTATTGATATTCCCGTCGGCAAACAAACAAATTCACGGATTTGACATATTTTATAATTTTCTGGATTGTTTTTTTCATTCTCTAGTGTTCTTCCGGTATTACCAGATCTGGCTATCTGAAGATACCGGGCAAAAAAACAAGAACATCCTCTGCATAAAAGTTAGTTGTGCTTATATTACTTATAGTTTGCTTTTCTTCTCGGTCGATCTGGCTGAAATTTTGTTTGGGCCATTGCCATGATCAACAAAGAATTATGTTACCCAGCTGATGCAAAGTTCGCGATAGAAAATGGAGCAATAAGGGTTCGGTTTTAATGCAAAAATGAGCAACAATGAGAACATATTTAGCTATTAACAAGCAGAGAGCCCCAAAGTTGTCCGGGAATAAATGAGGATCAACAAATTTCCCCCCCCCCACTCATACTTTATTTCTATTGAAATTAGTGAAATATACCATGTTTTTATCAAATTGTACCGGGGGAAGTTTCGCATGTTTCCGCGCAGTGACTTAGTCCACAATGCACTGCAGTCTATATTGCACTGTAGATGATCTACTGTTGATTTTTATTAATTATCTGTAAATAATGACTTCTCTTAAAGTATAAAATGCAAAAGTCAAGTATCTTGGTTCAAATGTGCTCCAAACAGAAATGTACATTTCGGACACGCCCTGTCCTATCAATGAACAAACTATTAATTTTATGAAATTATTTATACATAATCAATTTAATTAAAGTTAAAAAACGTATAAACGTCAAGTTACATGCTTCTATTGTGCTCTAAAACGAAGCATTCATTTCGAACACACTCCTATCTTGTAAATAATCTACATTTGATTCAGTAGCCTATGCCTGTCTGCCTGAACGGTGAAAAACTTCTCAAATGCATTTGTGATGTTAGGTTGTATAGATGTGTTAACTTTGGTCAAAATTAGACTCTTTCTTTAATCGGATGTCTTCGATTACCAATTGTCGATACTTATCAGATGCATTCCGATAGAAAATCTACGTAAGAACATTCCCAGACGCATCAAGTACCTTCGTGTTAAATTTTACAAACATCGGCCCAGCCGTTTCCGATTTCACAGGGAACTAACTATCTCTCGCACACACACACGTGCACACATACACATGCAAGTCTCTTTTATGTAATAGCTGATAAATAAACACTTATTCCATGAGTCATAAGGTTTGCCATTATTTACCGGGCTAAAAAGTCTCTATATTAGACGTGCACACAACTGTTCAGCATGAGAGCTACTTATGACATGACTAAGTTTAAATGATCTACCACTTACTAAAAATGCAAAACACATTATTTATAAATATATTGTAAATTATTTATATATATATATATACAGTATATACAGGTGTACGTTGCATTGTTGCATCAACCCATATTGCACAGTACAGCTCTGGACATTTTCGTTGTTACTTTACTCTGATGACTTGCATTTGATGAAATCAGTCAGTGATGCATAATCCGAGCAGTAGCTGCAAATACCCAGCCTAAAGCAGAGTTATAGATTCTCATCAGTCATGGTGGAGTGGTATTTGGATTTAATAATGTGGGAAAAGGCTGACTCACATAAATAAGTACACTCAAATAATGCAGTCAAGAAGGTAGCACACTTACTGATGTTGCAGTCCAGAGTAAGTCCCATAATTGGCCATGAGCTCTGCGTCAGTTGAATGGCTTATAGTGTCAGAATCTCATTCCTCACTGCAAAAGAGTTCACGTTGCAATTTTTGATGCGAGTAAACAACCTCAGCATCATTTTAGAAAGAGCAACACATGAATGCAACGATTATCGCGAGTAAAACAAAGTCTTCAAAGCGTTTGTAGAACTCTGACGGGTAATTGCCAGTTTGTTTTATCTCGTGTGTACTTTCAAGCTGCGAATATGACTGCTCTTGTGTTTCCAGCTCTGCTGCGAGTTTCTGAACCTGAAAGTTTGCCAATACAAACATCTTTTTTTAATACCATGCGATCTACCTACAAAGTCGCTGCGATCCA
Source organism: Euprymna scolopes (assembly GCF_053919585.1). Lineage (NCBI taxonomy): Eukaryota > Metazoa > Mollusca > Cephalopoda > Sepiida > Sepiolidae > Euprymna > Euprymna scolopes. Next base: position 9,041,528 of record NC_136514.1, on the reverse strand, counting down.
CCAGTCAGTCGCCATCGACTTAACGAGCACTCCTGCGCTGTATGAATAGGACAAACAGTTGTGTCGGAAGAAATTATTTTACCCCGAGACGAGTATTATCTTAGTTATTTATAAATTTATAAACGTTAAAACTCGAAAGTACTTGTGCGATTGAAAAAAGCGATACAAAAATTAATATTGACTAACACTGTGTAATTAGTAATAGTACGCTATATTAAAAGGACGTGTAGCTTTGATAGTGTCATCGTATACTGAAAGATCCATTTATTTCACTTTTTCGTGGCTGGGAGGTTTGAAATCTAACAGCATGTCATTTATATTGTTTCAGTACGTTAAATGGTTGCTGTGCGCATCGGACTGACACCATTAATTATCAAGATAAGAGGAGAGAGAATCTGAGAGAACTTTGTCATTTACGGCCTTTGATGTGTTGCCATAGATGGTCAGGTCATCAGCATAGATGTCAACGAATGATTTAAGTATGTGTTTTGGGAGATCATTGATGTATATCAGGAAGAGAGTTGGCCCTAGAATGGACCTCTGAGGGTATCCTGCATTAATATTGATGGCCTCTGATTTCTGCCCATCAACTACTACTTTACTACTATGAGCTTATCGCAGAGAAATGATTTTATGATCGAGAAAACATTTCCAGTTATACCGTAGCTGGAAATCTTGTGAAGAAATCTTATACAATACCCTTATCGAAGGCCTTTGATATGTCAAGAGCAATTGCCCTAGAGAGATTCGCTAATCCAAGTGATATAACAAGAGATTCGCTAATCCTATGAGATATAACAGTTAGCACATCTGCTGTAGATCTAGCAGAACGGAAATCATATTGCATGTCACTAAGAAGGTTATTTCTGCTGAGGTGGTTGACTACTTCTCTATTTAATATGGATTCCAGCAGCTTACTCATGACAAACAGGAGACTTATTGGTCTGCACTGAGAGGGAGATGACTTATCACCTGAATTCTTAAATACAGGGCATACTGATGAGGTTTTCCAGGGTGTTGGGAAGCATTTCTCTTTAAGGCAACGCTTAAACAGTTTTGTAAGTATGGGGGCAAGTTCTAGTTGAAGCTTTTTCAGCACAATGATTAGAATGCCGTCAGGTCCAGTTGCTTTACTGGATCAAGCTTCTTGATTAGCTTGGTGACCTCACGCACATATATTTGTATGTTGCAGAGCGTGTTGTCCGTTATAGGAGGAAATACGGGAAGTTGATGGAGGGTAGAATTAGCTGCAAAGTTCTTGGCAAATAGTTTGGCCTTGTCTGATGCTGACGAGATGACGTCAGGTCTATTGATGATGGTTAGGATAGAACGCACGCTTTTGTTGAGGATCCTGTTTGCTATTTGCCAAAACTCGTGGGAACCAAGTCGCTACTCAGCTACTTTGGATTTAACGGAGTGAGCATATAGTTCTCTTGCATTTGGCAGTCCTGAAAGCAGCTTTAATCTCAGTGCATCTATTACGTTGGTAGCTATGGAAAAAGGGATTTCTGTGCGCGATGGCAGCAGCACATTCTGGGGATAACTATGGCTTGCTGTTAGTTTTATTTTGGAATTTTTTGGATGGTATGAATCGCTCTATGCCTATAATTAGCCATTCCGTCCGGTCTGATACTATAGAGGACACATCATTTTTAAACATGGAATGCAGTTGTATATTAGATATAAGTGTACGGAAGCTATCCCGTTCAGCGGTAGAGTATCGATATACAGTACAGTGGAGAAGTACATTTCCAGACTTATTGCATTTCGTTTTTATCTTAACTGATACAACCGCGTGGTCGGAAAATCCAAGAGAAAACAAAACGGAACTTTAACATAGCTCAGGGGAAGTTGTGAGAAACAGGTCTAGAAGGCTAGCATACTGACCAGAAGTATCTGGCACTCGGGTGGGTTCGTGGACAATCTTGGTGAGATCATAGGCAATGGCAAAATCATGACAGAACCTCCCCTCATCATCTGTCTTGTTAGAGTGGGTCAGCCATTCCGCATTGTGGACATTGAAGTCACCACAAATGTGGATGTTAGCTGAAGGGTGAGCAGACAGGATGTGGTCAATTTTTTCAGATATGCTCTTAAGGATAGTAACTCCGCTGTGTTGGGGGCGATAGAGAGCGAATATAAATGCACTGGTGTAAGCAAGTGCAACCCGGAAGGTAAATTAGGGTCTTCTTTGGGGTTATCCCTACCACACGGAAAGCCATCTTTAATCACATATTCCATGAACATGGCGATCTTGGGGGTCAGGTTTAGATGTTAAGTTAGAGTATCCTTTAATTATGAATTCGTCAAGGGAAGCGGTCGGCCTAATGCCAGTTCACTTAGGAAAAATATGTCTGGTTTCGTCTGCTGTAATTGGGTTTCAACCTCTGGAAGGTTGGAACGTAGACCCCTGATGTTGCAGAAGGAGACATGGTAGTATGGGTCTACGTTAGAGGATGGGGTTCTAGGTTTACACGTGTTATTTTTCTGGAGGTATTTCATGTTGAGGATTGGGATTTGTGGAACAGGTCGACAGACTTGGTTAGAGCAGGACAGAGAGGAAAGGTAAGACAGAAAAGGAGAGGAAGATTTTTTTTGTAGCCATGGTAAGGTAAAGCCGTTACAATTACCAACTAGTATGGCATCGAGAGACCCCCTCGAAACTATTGCATGGTCCAAAGTCCATTTACCAAATGGCAATACAGCAGCCCCAGTATTTTGCACCTGCTGATAGAACGGCCTCCTTAGTGGTTAATCCAAGGTTCGGGTCCCTGACAATCAGGCGGATAACGTCATCCCAGATGAAACGTTTACCTCCAGCACCCTTACTAGTGACATGGCCACAAGGATATACACAGAAACAGAAAATTTCCGACATCTCCGACTACTGTTCACGAAGTACTGTCGTCCTGTAGACCAGCTTTTTCTTCACCCTTTGTCAGAAACATCACTCATTGGAAATGAGGACTGAGGGACAAATAAGAGGTAGCGAGAGTAACGAGAACTGCCGATAATGCATCCACAATGCGTTGTCTACTCTCCATTAAAAAAAACAGGGGGAGGGGTGTAAGGACTTATTAATATTTACTTAGTATAAGTCCGTCGCTTTAATTTGAAATTTAAGATATTTTAAGATAACTTCCCCTCCCATAATTACGAATGAAAAGATGGACTAGATATATAGGTTACATTAATTTCTTTACCCTGAACTGGGCACTTTTCTACAGGGAGGGGTCGCTTTTTTCGCCAATATTTTCGAAAGTCATCCTCTCGTTTCGATTGTTTAGCCTTAATTTAAACCTACGTCACTTCCGGTTTGCCGGTGGTCGTAACGGCAAAGACGTCACGTTTTTTTCCGTTATTTTCGTCCTTCACGGTACGGGTTCGAGCCTGCCTTCCTACTACTACTTTCTTTTTTTTTTTTGTTTAACATACACCTCAAAATACCCGGGCGACGCCGGGCTGAAATGCTAGTATGTCTATAAATGTGAGAATGTGTATGCGCGTGGGCAATTCTCAACCTATATACTCAAGAAAGTGTTAATCTACAAACTTGAAATTTGGTATATAGGGCATTAAGACACGCGGAAAACTTTTTAATCGGTTTTCATCCGGAAAAAAAGCTGTTAGGGGGTCAAAATTGATACGTGAAGGGTGATTGGACGTTTATCTGTTTGTAAATTATTTTACGAATACGCATGCACAACCGTGGAACATGAAAGTGTCTTTATGTTAGAATAAGTAGGTTGGAAAACATTTTGTAATGTCCGTGTCAAGCTGGTGTTATGGTTATCGTACTTACTTCACTGTCTGTAGGTTTTGGTTTCGATCTCAGCTCAGTTATTTCTTTTTTTTTTACTTACAAGAATGAATTGTTTCGAAAAAAATATATAACGCACGCATGCACATGTCTCAGTTTCTGTATTAATTACAATATAATGTTTATACATATTTAACGATCGGGCAACGCCGGACAGCCTGCTAGTATATATATATAAATCAGAATCTGTGTTAGGACATTTCTCAACCTATATACTCAACAAATTTTGGATCTACAGGCTGGAAATTTCATCCGGAAAAGGATGGCTGCTAAGTGATCAACATTGAAAAAAGGCGTGTCAAGCTGGTCTAATGGTTACCATACTTGAAATACTGTCTTCAAGTTTTGGTTTCGATCTCAGCTCGAGTATTATTTATTTTTCATTTACAAGAAATGAACTGTTTAGAACAAACATAATACTCGCGTGCACATGTCTCAATTTTTTTCCGTTATTTTTTGTACTTCAATTTTTTAAAGAATTTAACGTTACATTTAATGCCGGGCAAATTCCAGTACATTTTCTAGTTATGAATAATTATGTTTGGCCAGTGTTCGTAACATTAATTATATCCAATCATAGAATTATGTCAATAATTTATTTTTTCATACATAAATATCAAGTGGGCGGGGACAAGTCATTCATCTCAGCTGTGGCCAAGTAAGGATCAACGAGTTAAAATAGAGACGCTCATGAGAAGATATATGTACACCCCGACACATATACAAAACAAACGGGCCCCAACTCTAATTAGGCCCCATTTCTTAGTGTTTTGTCCGAAAATAAATGGAACTTTGGTCATAACTAGTTTATTATATTCAAAACATCACATCAAAACACTAGCATCTTTGGACTTTTTTTTCTCCGTTCTACAGCATATGGCCTCTATTTAGCTTTTGTTTTATTTTTTTCTGGGTAACCCTGTGTAATATGGGCGTTCTAAAAGTAATCCTTCTTATTTTCATTACGCCCGAATGGATGATGGGATTACAAATTGAATTGGTATGATGATTGAACTCATGCATTCATAACTTTCATTCATATCTATGTTGAAGAAATTGACAAAGTGAGACTAAAACTGTAAGTTTTGTTCATGGATTGACTTCATTGCAAACTTGGAGAATGGTAGTGACTATGTAAAAAATGAATTCTAGAGCACAAAGAGTTGCTCGTGCTAATGGTACAACTCCCGTTTACGTAACTCTTCAATCTTTTGAGTTGAAAACAAAATATAGGAGTCATTACTTTCAAAAAGACCCACTTATGACACAACGCGCACCCGACGGCTATGCACAGCCATGGTCTATCCATGGAAAAATGCATAAACAGTAAATGGTGAATATGTAGCAAAACATTCACTGCGTGTCAAATTATTAACGAGATAACATTGTTTCAGAAACTTACCGATAGTTTCGTATCAAAAACTTCGGAAACGTTGGCAACGCTGAGCTGCGCGTACTGTTAAATTTTCGTACTGTTCCGCGCAATGTATACAACTTGCCATCGTAATTTCTGAATCCACAGTATTTGAGGTTTGTAAAATTATTAACAAGGCAGTTTGTTTCGTCAGTAAAATGGTCGAAAAGGTGGTTTGAGTAGTTCTGAAAATAGTACTACTACAGAACAGCTAGCAAAAGGTAAAAAAAACCCTCGAAAATGATTGGAAGATACTATCAAACTGTGAAGAACTTTATCAAGGACATACGTCAGAGAGCTCATAAAGGTAAATCTAGAGTTGTTTCACGCCGTTCTCTACTCCAAATTGAACGTGAAGTTATAAAGAACCCTTAGCAAACAAGTCGAGATGTCTTTTACCAAGCCGGGTTGAAGAATGTTTCAAAAAGTACTCGATATCGCCTTCTGAAAGAAGTGGCAAAGTCTGTTAAGCCTGTGACAAAGCCTCCATTAAAGCAACATCACATACAAAACCGATTGAAATGGGCAGAGGACAACATGAAAGTGGTTTTTTCCAAAGTTTTGTTCACGAATGAAGTGCGTGTCACTCTTGATGGCCCAGATGGCTGGAGCAAGGAATGGGTGCTAGATGGACGACATCGTCATCAGCGTTTAAGGCGCAAACAACGTGGTGGTGGGATATTGATTTGGGCTGGGATTATTGGAGGTACTTTAGTTGACCCATGTAGAGTCCCCGAAGTCGTAAAAATGACATCAAATGCTTACATAGCTTTTCTGAAGGAGTACTTTGAACCATGGTTGAAGAATCAAAGGTTGACGTTCAGAAGAACCATTACTTTTATGCAGGATAATGCTTCCTCGCATGCAGCAAGCAAAAGCAAAGAGCATTTGCTACAACTTGGGTTGTCTGGGCGACGGAAGATGGAGTGGCCTGCGAATTCACCAAATTTTAACCCAGTTGAGAACCTTTGGAGTATCATGAAGTGACGTCTCTATGCAAGTGGATGCCAATTTAAGAGCAAATATGAGTTGTGGGATGCTCTCCAAGACGTCTCGTGAGGAATAACTGTTGACGGAATCACAAATTTGACTAATTATGTATACAGGTATATACATATATGTACATGCATATCTATTATATATATAAAGGTGAGCGTGTCTGTGTGTATGTCTGTGTGTGTGTCTTTGTGTGTCTGTGTACATTTTCCAACGCAATAACTGTCAATTTTCAGTCGACAGACTCGAAATTTGATATACAGAGTACTAAGATTTGGGAAAATCTTTGCAATTCGTTTTCGGTCCGAAATTTGGCTGTTTTAGGGGGCAAAGTTCAACGATTTAACCTTTGAAAACTCTCCCAAACTCCTCCGACAATTTTGGGTCTAAACACTTGAACTTTTGGATATAGGTTCCTTGGATATGTATCTAACTTTCTATTTGTATTTAAGACACAAACAATAAATGTTAAGGGTTATAATAGGGATCAAAGTTAAAAAAAATGACCGCTTTTCTTTTTCTTTTTTGCTCAACATACACCTCCAAACATCCGGGCAACACCTGGCTGAAATGCTAGTGTATGCATATATATATATATATATATATATATATATATATATATATATATATATATATATATATATATATATATATTCTAAAAAAAAAAAATGAAAATAAAAAAATAAATAAAAAAACATTTGCTCTTCAAGGTGAAGACGCTAATTTTAATATCGTTTAAAAAATCAACAAAAAAAAACTACGTAGATATATGAAAATTACGTAAATATATATAAACGATAAAAATTAAACAGTAAACCGTCTATGTTATCATAGCGCAATGGATAAGACGCTGGACTGAAACACATAAGGTCCAGGGTTCGAGTCCTAATAACAGTCAAGCTACGCTGACGAGGAGTAGGGCCTCGAAACATGCATGTACGTCGATTACTGCTTTAAAATAAATAAATAAATAAAAATATTATTTGTTTACGTCCAAAATATAAAATGGACAATTTCTAAAAAAAAAAAAAAAAAATCCGATCTTCAAGATGAAGACGCTAATCTTAATATCGTTTAAAAAATCAACAACAAAAATTACGTGTATATATATATATATATATATATATATATATATATATATATATATATATATGGGTTCGTTCCAAAAGTAAAGCATTCGTATTTTTGAATAATTAAATAATAACTATTCTGTAATGCATACAGACATCACCGTTTCGTGTTTACGTAATCATTAGTGCAGGAGGTACCACTTCCGGTTGTATGAGAGATTTGAACCTAGCCACGACGCAACATTTGACTTTATTCCCTAAGCCTTTAATCACGGGCCACCAAATAATTGCCAGTAAAATGAAGAGACTTAATTTCTAATAAGTGTATAATTCTGACGCAGATATTATATATATATAGACTGAGTCACGGGAAACAGATGTTTTTAGAATCCTCCTTGCTCTTCTTAACTAAGGGATAGGGAGTGAGGAAGGTAGACTTTACTACAAGTTTTTGTTTAAATATTCGTAGGGCTTTGTTTCCTCTAAAAGCATCCGTTTCCCATAACTTACTCTGCACACACACACACACACACACACACACACACACATATATATATATATACATATAATTATATATATAATATATATATGGATAAACATACGTATATATTATATGCATATAATACATAAAGTATATTATGTGGTATCAATGATAACTTTATAATTATATTACAAAAATAAGTTAGGAGGAGCACTTTATATTATGGAATTGATTTTCAATCGTACTTCTTCTAAAGTGTGACGTCACAATCGAGCAAAAGAAATAATCAAGAGAACAGATTCCACTAAGTACACACGGGATGCGCACAATATTCATACCTCCTCACTACTCTGTTGAGCTTTTTGGCAAAACCACCTGGTGTCTATCAGATGTAGGCCGTGCCTCTTACTTTTCTTTTATCTTCAGACTCGCTTATTGTTTTCGAGGATTAGGGAGTCAAAGAGGGGACTATAAACTAGCAGCAACGCATAAATCGGCACACGCTAATCGGCTTAAGCAACAAATATGTCTGTTTCAGTTAAGCCAAGATTTGCGATTATCTCGCTTAAGAGCCTTAATGGCGGCTGCGGACATTGACAATAGAAACTTCATGAAAAAAAGATGGTGACTCAGCGATGCTGATTACTGTGAACAACCATAAAATAGAAAAATTATTCGCTGGCACTAAATGCAATTTGGAGGAATAGATTAATTGCGACAACCATTGAAAAGGATAATCTTAAAAAATATAATATTGTAATTATTTTTTACTTACTTGGATTTTTAAGACCAAGGTTCTCATCTTGGTTGTTTTCTCACAATGTTTCGGCCGATATAACCTCCGCAATTTGCTATTTGAATTCTAACGACTATGTTCGTTTAACAAACAAACACAGAAAGAATATTTTCCACCATTCATCAATGACATCGAATGTAGATATTACCTGAAGACGGTCGGAGGTTACATGAGCCGAAATATTATGAAAAAAGCAAAACAAGATAAGAACAATAGTTCGAAAAATCCAAATTATATAAAAAAATATATATTTATTAATGCCTACCTCAAAATATACAAAAAACATCCATATGGCGATTGTTGGCCTATGATGAAGTAGCGTATGAAGCACACACACACACACACACACACACACACACATATATATATATATATATATATATATAAGGTATGATATTTTTGACAACTTACAAGAGGCGTTTTCATTTCCTCTCTGTTAGCAAACGCCATGTTCGCAATAAATAAAAGTTTATAGTTTACTCCCAAGCTTACCTTATATATTGAACCCGCTTGCACTTATTACGGAAAATCTATACGTAATACGTTATATAATCATATGATATTATATGTCAAGAAACTACCCAGAAACTAAGCTATATAGTGAGAACACATGGACAGTATTACTAATAAGTTTCTGTGGACCGTTCATAAGCTGCACCTAAAAGAACTGAAACATCTAAACCTGAAGACCAAGGCACTTATTATCATGCACACTGCACTACTCTCAAGTGATAAGCTGACCGATTGTCCCCGAAAAAGAAAGACGGGGAAGAGGACTGGTTTGTATAAAAGACTCTCTGAATGACACAAAAAGTAACTAGAAAAATACATTACGCAGAAGAGAAAAATGTTAATCACCGCTGCAAGAAAAACTGCAAGAATGAAGAATACGGAGAGGCAGGCGATAGAACGGCGGAAACATAGTGGAAAGTGGCTTTACGAACGATTTGCCAGAATGATAGAATATGAGATCCACGAAAATTGCGGATGGCTACGGAAAGGACACCTAAACAGAAAAACTGAATCTTAAATAATAAACTCACACGATACAACGGTTAGAATCGACTATATTAAAGCCAAAATCGACAAGACGCAAGAAAATATTACTGATATAGTAACAATAACTTATGTTCCTATGCGACTTACGATTCCTTGCATACAAAGAAACAAATGACACGCAAGCCCCTTTAACAGATATAGGAGGATCATAGGCAGTAACATTTGAATCCTCGCTCAGCAGCAGAAAGTGACATTAATCTCTCTTTTAAATCTCCCCCTGTGTCCGGGTAGTTCCTCGTGTAATAAGACACAGCGTAAATCCTAGCGTAGAGAGAATAGTTTGCCCTTCGGTCATTCCAATTAATGTTTGACTAGAATTCCCATGACCGGTCAAATTTGTATTCGTGTTATATCAACACACATGTTTGCACGTATCTCCACTCTTATATAAAAGTCACTTTATGTGTGTGTGTGTGTGTGTGTGTCTGTGTGAGTGCGGTCCTCGTAGATTCCGAAATGGCTGGCCCCAGCTTTCGCAAATTTCACACTAAGGAAATTTATATGTCTGCCAGTATTCTTAGATATGTTTTGTACAGAGATCCATCCGATAAGTATAGAGAACCAAAAAATTCGATCCTAAAAATAGTTTTTTTCTCTCTTATATAGACAAAAAATAGAAAAATATTTATAAGGGAATATTTTACGTTACACCGGCCAAGGTAAATAAAAAAAACTCAGCAAATCATTTTCGAAAGTCGAAAACATCAGATCTTAGAAATTGTCTTTTCTCTCTTATAGATAAAAAAGAAGAATTTTTATAAGGAAATGTTTTACATTATACTGGCCAAGGGAAATAATAACATCTCAGCAACTCATTTATTTTTAAAAAATATATATATTCATATGGAGATATAACTCAGTAGTAGAGCATTCGATTAGAGATTGAATGATTCTTTGTTCAATCCCGTGTGTACCTCAACATTTTATTTTTTTTTCTTATTAATGAGTTCAATTTACGATATAAAAAAAACAGGCACCATTTAAAATCGCCGCAACGCATTTCTTCGTTAGTATATTTTAACACTAAACATTAATCAAATCTGACATTCATCGTCATTCTTCGCCAAGCCTAAATATTAGCTGACGTGGTATTGTAAGCAAAAACAGACGGAATTTGATGAACCACTTTATCATTATCATTTTCTTATTTGATTTTTTTGTTTTTTGCGTGTGTGAATTAGTTCGCCGGGCAAATTATTCCTCGTAATATATAATATTCAATAGACAATTGATTCTATAATAAGACATACGCAATTACAACTTAATCAAGTTAAAATGAATTGATACGAATTTTGATTATGTCATTCTGTCGATTAAATAACCGATGAGCAATAAAAGTTTAATAAATGAATTGCAAAACGTGAAATCCGTTTTTAGTTTTTATTTAAATATTAGCAGGTGCGCCCAGCCTTGTCAGTCTTACTTGCCGGCATATTTCTCTGCACGTTATTCATCTATTCAAACCATGATTACAAGTTCATGTTAATTTCAGTGTTATGTGCTCGCTAGTTTAAGAGTTTATCGGTTAAATATTTCCATACCTACATGCATCTCCTGTTTTATTTATATAGAACTAGCCTGCGTGGCCGGCTTTTCCCGGGTGTTTGCAGGTGTTTGTTAAGCAAAAAAAAAAAAAGTTGTAGTAGGTAGGTAGGCTCGAACACGTGACGCGAAGGAGAAAAAGAAAGTGGTGGTGTGTGTAAGAGTGTTGGTTGAGTAATAAAAAAAAGGAAAATTGCGAGCGCAAAAAGAAAAAAAAAATAGTAGCGAGCAGGCTCGAACCAGTAACACGCCAGATGAAAAAAAGGTGAAAAAAAAATGTTTTATCGATGTGCCTACCGTGGTTGTGACGTCACGGGCGGCCGAAATAACGCCGTTTATGCAACGTCGTTTACGCGAGCTTTGAATGACCTGCAAAAAATGGCAGCGAAATAAAGTGTGAGTTGACACGGTTAAAATCCGAAAATTGGAAGAGAAGCTGCATATAACTTTAATATGTTTCCATTACGCCACATGGTTTAATGGAAACACTTCATATCCTTTTGACGGATTGATTGTTGCTATTTCTTCTGATGAGTTAAGGGCAAAATAGATTCACTGATTGATATAATAATTAAGTAATTGATTTTGCACTACGAAACAGATACTGCCAAGAATTGTAAATGTCAACTGAATTAAAAGAATAAATTATAAGATGGTCAACATCATGAATTTTGGAATATAATTTTTTGTTATTTATTCTCTATATTGCTCTGTAATTACATTTAACTTCTTAAATAAGGATTGGTATATATTATAAGAGAATATATTTCTACAGAAATATATTTCCCACTCTGATGAGTCATAGACGACGAAACACGTGTGAGTGGATAATTATATTTTTTAAGATAATATATGTATACTGCTCCTCATGTGGAGGTACCAAATTGGTTTAAGGGAAAATTATTTCCAACTAGCATTTAGGTAAAAATGCACTTTCGTAAATAATTGAATTCATTCCAAACGTATCGCAAAAACAAAAAGAAATATACACACATGAATATATATATATATATAAGTACGTTGGAACACCGGTTCTCGCTAGATCACCAGAGTTAAGCCACGTTGAGCCTGGTCCGTACCAGATGGGTGACCATTCGGAAAGTCTAGGCGCTGTATGTACCGCGCCGTGTCGTAGAAATATTCAGGTTGGTATCTGGAGGCGCATTAATTCACTGGGAGAAATGCAACCCCCAGCCTTCGTTAAGACATGCATCTAAGAGAAGGAAATTCTGATGTAAAAACCTGCGGTCTACTGTATACTCTGTAAGTGGCAGTTATATGCACCGACGGAGGTTAGCAGTAATACCAAAAAGTGTCGATACACAAAGGCTTCATCACTATAAACAAATCATCTGTGTAGCTTTCCGAGCAAATTAGTTGTTGTGACGGAACCTCATATATATATATATATATATATATATATATATATATATATAGAGAGAGAGAGAGAGAGAGAGAGAAAGAGAGAGAGAGAAAGAAAGATAAATAGATAGATAGATAGATACATACATACATACATACATACATACATACATACTTTCACTGTTTTCGACCTGTGATGTCCGTAACAATAATAAAGTCCGGAATTCCTACAATAAACTTTCCCGAACAAGTCATAGTTAAAGCTAGTAGGAAAATACTTCCCCACTAATTGTTATATATTCCTCCTATGCCAGTTTTCACTGTTTCCAAATATTTATAGAATTCAATTATTAAACTAGTTTTGATTATTCCACATATTATACTTATTCAATATTGAATTATCGAATTTTTGTCTTCATGCCTTTTGATGTACTACTATTAAAATATAATAAATAACAATTAATAAATCCAGAATATTAAGATGGTAAATCTAGCTCCAATTGCATAAAAACTGTAACAGAAAGAAAAACGGAAATTTCAATCACAGTGGATGTAAGCAAAGCGACATGTTGAATATATATGCCTATAAGTAAAACAGAATTAGGATATAAAAATTGGAAAAACACCAAATATATCTATTGACTAAATAATTATGTTTAAAAAATTGATTGGTGGAATAAGATGCTGATAAAAAAATGCATTATAAACTTATTTTTGCTTTTTACATAAAGGGAAGCGCCACTATCATAAAAATGTCATCAGAGCCAATAAGCGTAACTCGTAAAATTATAAGTGATTAAATACGAAAATAAATTAATCTGTATGCTGGCAAAATTAATTACATTATAATATTGAAAATGAGACTAATTGATATAAATATAGGCAACAAACAAAAAAACCTTAATTATACAAAAAATCTAGACAGTTTGCCCGCCTTACCCTGTATTAAACATAACGCTAATTTTCTTTAAGAAAAAAATCATGTAAAAAATAATTTGTGTGTGTGATTCAAACACGATGATGATATGATTAAGTGTTAGTTTGACTCATTTAGAACTGCATTAAATCTTCACCGCACACTCATTTTGTGACTAAACTTCAAGCAATTTTACAGTTCATTGGTTACCTTCTCACTATATTTCCATAAAAAAAGTTCAATCTTCGCTCAGTAAAACAAACGTTATAATAAAATTACCAGTGTTCAAAAGTTCTGAGAATATGTAAGGAGCGGAGAGACGTTTTACTTCTGATTGGTTGTTGGTTACCAAAGCCACCGAAACTGTTTGCCCTCCTTTCAATGTTTTCATTCGTTGTGCACCTGTGTTGATCGCCCTTTCGCCAGGATTACGTCGATTCTGTTGCTACTGTGGCTGATAAATCACCGCTGTCCCGATCCGTCGCTCAGCTGTACTGTTGCTGATAATTCATCGTCGTTGAGCTCAATAGCTAACCGACCTTTCACCTAGCCCGCCGGACGAAACTGATTGCTGACTATTTACTGAATTATGTCTTTTATTTTATTTTTTTAGTCAATTTAAACAGTTGGTAATAATTTTACAGATTGTTGACAAAGCAAACCTCGAAAAATCATGGATTACATAGAAAAATGCGAGCATGAAAAATGATATGGTTAAAATTAAATTTGGAAAAGAAAACGCACAATATGTTAAAACTGGAAAAGAACAAGACCAGATATTCTAGTAAAAATATAATAAATGTATTAACTTAACATATTGCAGTATTAAGAATTGATTATATAATATTAAACTGAACAAAAAAAAAATAATCCTGCAATATTTTAAGTTATGAATTTATAGTATTTTTTACAAGAATATCTGACGAATTCTAACGAGAATGAAATGCGAAATATACTGTGTATCTTAATCACTATATATATTTTCATAACATAATACCTAGCTCTATCTATGCATTGAGCATTGTTAAAATAAATACTGAAAATTTAGGCATAAAATTATATCTTCGTATATTAATTTATTTGAATAAATGAAGTAGTCATATATATATATAAATATATATATAAATATATATATATATATATATATATATATATATATATAACTTTATTCGATTGGCAAAATTTTAGAATAATTGTAAAGAAGTGAACCATAGCGGAAATTCAGTCGACTAAAATAAGATGGAAAACGGGGTGAGGAAAAGGGGAAAAATAGGGGAAGTTATATGTAACAAATGTACAATTCAGTAAAATAAATAAGTCGATTAAAAACAAGATCGTTAAAATACACCTGAAGCGCTTTTCATTCAGACTAACTTTTCAAGGGTATAAGTCTGAAAATTATTCTTATTTTTCTTTTTGGTAGTGGAATGGAGTAAGAGCGGAGGGGAGGTTAAAAAAAACTGTGACTACCCAAATAATTCTAATTTAAGCCGAGGTTTCTCTGCTTGCACAAAGTAGGGGGCTGAAAATGATGGCAAGTGCTTCGAGGATAGACAGTTGGAACTTTGTACGTCCTTGGTACAAAACAGAAAAAACGTTCCGGAGAGAATGCAAGACCGCACTCCTTTTTATCGACCAAATGTTGGCCGATGGACGATTCTATCAATTCAGACTTTCTTGTGGTAGGTTGATGGTCTCCGATGAAGCAGTGAACATGTTGGGAGATTCTGACCTGGAGGCACTGGGTCGTCTTGCCTATATAGACGGCACCACACAGACATTGAAATTTATAAATAATATTACTTGTTTGAGAGATAGCCAAGACATCCTTACGAAATGAGGGAAAGGCGGTTTTTGTGGAAAAAGCAATAGATAGAGCACCAAAATTAGAAGACACCTGAGAAGAAATCTTATCACCAATAAGTTGGCCTTCAGGTCCAATCCAGGTAACGTAAGGTATACCGGGAGTCTAGATGGACCATATTTTGGTAGCTCAGAAAAGGATTAGATTTTCTTATTAATAATTAAGTTAACAAATGGAGGTGGATATCCATTCATAATAAAAATCCTTTTAATGTTTTCAATTTCCAAATCAATAAAAGCTGGGGAACAAATAACAAGTGCCCGATGGGTTAGGTTTCTAATAAGATTAAGTTTCCTGGTTGTGGGTGTAAAGGAATCCCAACTGAGATAAAGACCAGTGAAAGTGGGTTTTCTGTAAATAGATGTCATAAAGGAAAGCCCACGTTTAGAAACTAACACATCAAGGAAAGGAAGGGAGTTATCTTTTTCCACCTCCATCGTAAATTTGAGAGAAGGGTGTAAATTATTTAATAAGTGGAAAAAGGACACAGCTTCATCATGCGTTGCGAAACAAGAAAAAGTGTCGTCAACATAACGCATGTAAAATGCTGGTCCGGGGCACTTGTCAAACAACGTCTGTTCTAAAAAGCCCACAAAAAGATTGGCCAAAGTTGGGCCAAGGGGAGATCCCATAGATATACCGTCGAACTGGCGATACATCACATCGTTGAAACTAAAGGAAACAGACATGGTAGCAAGTTCCATGAGTTCAACGAACACCGCCTAGAAAAAGAGGGGGGGGACAGGGCTCCATAAAGAAAATCAGCACATATGTCAATGACCTCGTCAAGAGGGATATTGGGAAACAAATTGCTTATGTACAAAGGAGACCAAATAACAGTTGTTAGTGGTAAGAGGAAGCTCCTGGATAGTCGATGCGAAATGAAAAGAATCGGGTGTGCAATGTGTTGAATAAAAAGAACAGACTGGTTCAAGAATTAAAACCAGCCATTTAGCCAGATTGTGTTGGGCCGAACCTACCATCGACAAGATTGGTTTCAATGGAGTATCACTTTTGTGTACCTTAGGCAGTCCGTAAATCCTGGGGCGTTGAGAGCCCACCAGTCGGATATTATTATAAAATTCCTTAGATAAATATTTAAGTTTATGCCATCGGAGTAGTTTATTTTGAAGCTTGGTTTCGATTCAAGGAGTGTCATCGGAGCCCAGAGAAATAAACAGATAAATTTGCTATCATTGTTAAGAATAGAAAGCATTTTTTCAATGTAGTCTTGGCGGTCAAGGATAACTACAACGTTGCCTTTATCTGGGCGAGATATGTAAATCTCATTATTGCATTTTAATTGCTTAGCCATATATTTCATTATTGCATTTTAATTACTTAGCCATATATATATTTACAAACATACATATATATATATATATATAATATATATATATATATATATATATATATATATATATATATATATATATAATGGTTGCATAGATTTGTTTCCTAGACGTAAATTCACAAAAATCCGTGTGTTTATTTAAGAGTACTCAATGGAGAACAGAGCAGGTGAGGTGGGTCTCTCTGAATGGAGATTCCATTGGTGTGTTTTTTTGTTTAATAAATCTGAACAAAGGCTGTCATTGTAAAAATTTTCAATCGACATATTGTTTGAATTTGTCGAAATGGTCTTGAAACAATCGTAACTAACAATCAAATACACTTTTGTTGCTATCGACCATTTCTTGAAATCTTGATTTTTGTTAAAACAGTATATATATATATATATATATATATATATATATATATATATATATATATATATGTGTATACGTTTTATTTTTATTACCGTATCTTTCTGTTAAGTTACATTATTGTTTCGGCTACACGGCCGTTTTTTTGGCCGTCTGTAGCGTCCTCAGACTTTTACAGAAACCTGTTTCTGTAAAAGTCTGAGGACGCTACGGACGGCCAAAAAAACGGCCGTGTAACCGAAACTATAATGTAACTTAACAGAAAGATACGGTAATAAAAAATAAAATGCATATTTGCTCTACAACAGTATTGACCACTTTCTTCAGTTTTTATTAATTACCATCTCCACTATATATATATATATATATATATATATATATATATATATATATATATATATATATATATATACGCTTGTGTATGTGTGTAAGTATATTATTTTTTTTAAATATACATTAAAGCTTCTGTAAACTTTACCGGCATTTGATCCTTATGCACGTAATTAGTCTTTTGTATTTGTAGATAATCTTTACAGCATCAAAAATCGAAGAGAATCGCGAATCAATTAATATTATCATTTGTGTAACTTACGATCCTTGAGTTTATTACCTTTGAACAATTTTGATACGCAATATCTGGAACCTATACCGTCTTTTCAGTAGACGGGAAAAATCGTAATAATGTTATATATATATATATATACAAAGTAAAATGATTCATAATTTATAATTAAAAATCGGTTTCTAAAGGAAAAACAAACAAAATCAATAAATTGTACGATCGTTTCGGAAGCGATGGTTTTATCGAGATAGACAATACGTCTTGAACAATAATTTTATCATTTGATTTTATAGAACAAAATCTCCTCATCAGTAAAAATAGTGGGCGGGGGTTTAAAGACACCAAAAATAAAACTAGCATTTTTAAGTAAGGCAGATTTATCTGGAAAATATTTAAAATATAAAGAAAAAAAGTTACTTATTTTGATGTTAATAAACAAAGTAATATAAAATAAAATAAAATCAGGTGGAAAAGTAAGGTTAAGAGGGGATATCTTTAACATTGCTAATAAATATATATATACATTTTATTCGTCCGCCTTTAAAGCTCGTAAGTATTCTAGCAAATCCACTCCTTGCCATGTTGTTAAATATAGTTTCATAACATAATACCTAGCTCTATCTATGCATTGAGCAATGTTAAAGTAAATACTGAAAAATTTTATATATATATATAGATGTGTTTGTGTGTGTAGTCATCGACATACAGTCCTGTTTGTTTGTACCACAACTTATCAGTGCCGCTAGACTAGCATCTATCCCAAGCCAAGGATTGAACCTAGAACCGTCGCGTTGACAGTCGGCAGTTCTCCCACTCGACCATGGAATCGACGCCCGTTAATAACTCATCGGAATGTCTATTTAATATATATATATATATACATACATATATACATACATATATATATATATATATATATATATATATATATATATATATATATATATATATATATATATATATATATATATATATATATATATATATATATATATATATATATATATATATATAGGTATCTTCTGCTCAATACAACGAAATACGAAACTATTAACAGAATTTGCTTCCGTATTACATCTGCACATGCTATCTATGACCTCACCTCATCCTAATCGGGGTGATAGGGCTAATTGGTCCATGCCCTTGCCCAAGGGTCTCCCGCAGATGTGCATAAAAAAGAAGGGCGCCTGAGTTTTCCTTTAACAGTAGTGTTGTTTGAATATAATAAACTTTATTGTCATATATATTTGGGCCCTGTCGGTGGGGTCATTAGAATACGCCGACTGCCCCCCTGCAGAGGGTAAAAGTCCCTCAATGGGGGTCCTGGATATGACCTTAAACTATATCCAGTGGTGAGGCCCCAGCTTGTGGGCTTTGGGGAGTGTGGAGCCACCCTTTAATTACCATTGCTCCCAGGTCGACTCTGACCCGGAGTGGTAGTACCTGTTAGGGTCCCAACTATGGGTTAAATAGAAACCGACGTGAAAACAACAAATATACTCTATTAAAAAAAAATATCTTCAAAATCTTTGGATTCGGCATTAAATAACCCGAAAAGGGTTGATATGTTATAAAATAAAAACAACCAACCAACAAACCACTCGTATATATTTGTATATAAAATTTAACAGCAAAAAAAACGAATGTAAAGTTACCTACTTTACAAGTTCGAATATAATAAACGGTTAAAGTATGCTAAACCAACCCTGCAGAAGTTAAAGGAATTGGGCTACGAAGACATGCCTCATCCGCCATACTCTCCAGACCTCTCACCTATCTACGACTAATTTTTCAAGCATCTCGATATCCTTCTGCGTGTAAAATTTTTCAAAAACGTATGTGATATCAAAAACGCCTTCAGCGACTTCATCGCCACCAGAATGCAAGATTTTTACACTATTAGCATAAATGCTCTTTTTTTGCGTTGGCAAAAGAGTGTTGATTCTGCTAATTTCAATCAATAAATTTTTGTTTGAGTCGAGATATTTTTATATGAATTTAAAAGTTTAAATATTTTTTGTCACCCTGATAATATTGTTTGACAATGTCTTGTATTTATTCTTGAGTTGCCCTTGAGCCTTGATAAGTGACGACAAATCTATACTGCTATAAATTTGTTTTTTTTCTTCTTTTTTTGTATTGATATTGTTAAGTGTTGGGACACGAATGATTTCGACGATCGGTTATATAACCAAATATTATAATAACCAACCAAAAAGCTTCCAAAGTTACTATAAAAATTGTCGAATTTTGGATTCAATCAGTTCGCCGTTGTTTACGTCACGAACCGCATTTGATTCTTCGCCGCCATCTTTGTTACTGACACTTGCTTCACACTCAGTATCGGGACTGCACTGCTTCTTCAGCGCATTCTTTGTTCAACATAATGTCTCAACACTTAACAAGTTATGCGCCTAGCCATCGTCTTTTCTTTGGCAGTTTGGAACCTAAATTTGAATTGTGACAGGTAAAATGTCAGGGGTATCTAAGGATTCGGAAACTACACAGAGTGATACAATATCCAACAGAGAATCTTAACGACCCCAAATTTCTCGAAAAGAACGCGACTGTTTTTGAAGAACTGATTCAATGCCTAGACGGTAGAAGTCTGTCTCTGATTATAAGAGATGCCTTGGATGATGGACGGAAAGCATTCAACATATTAAGAGCACATTATTTATCAAAAGGGAAACCGAAAATTATATCACTATATACAGAACTAACGTCTCTGAAACGTAACGAAGATGAAACGATTACCGACTACGTTATAAGGGCAGAAACAACTTCCAATGCCTTAAAATTCTCAGGTGAAATAATAAGCGATAGCCTGTTGATATCAATTACCCTCAGGGGACTTTCAGCCGATTTTAAACCATTTAAACTCTTATAACGCAAACAGACAAATGTCAGTGAATTTAAAGTGGCATTGCGCAATTACGAAGAGACGAATATGATGTTCGTGGACAATAATAACTCCAGCAATATTATGAAATTCAAAAATGCTTATCGAAAACAGACACCACCAAATTACACATGTCAACGCAGTGTTTTCAACAAAAGTAATTTTTGCCAAAAGTAATGAAGAACATACATTTCTATTCACATGTAACTTTGACAATACCACAACGGTAAAAATCTCCTTGTAGACTGATTCCAACTTTAATCCTAAAATGCATTTTGTCGAACTTGCCGACGGTAGTCAAATAAATGATATAGTCTTGAAAAGAGGCGATGCTAAAATATCCCTAAAAAATAATAAAGGCGAAATCAGTAACTGTATTCTAAAAAATGCTCTGTTCATACCTACATTTAAGCAAGAAATATTTTCCGTGCAGGTAGCCATTAAACAAGGCGCGAATATAAAGGTTGGCCAAAACAAGTGAAAATTGATATACCCCAATAGAACTGTATTTGAAATTGAAGAAAATGGCCGACTATATTATTTAAAAAGTATGGTTCTCTCAAAAACTGCCTGTCACGACTTGGAAACCTGGCATAAAATTCTAGGACACTGCAATACAACTGATATTTAAAAAATACCACATGTAGTCGAAGGCATGAAAATAATACCTTCAGACGATCTCCCAAATCGATATGTTTGTGCACAGGGGAAAATGACAAAATATAGATAAAAAAAAACACCAGACAAAAAAGCCACGAATATTCTCTCACTTGTGCATTGCGACTTGGTAGATCCGATCAGCCCGATGGGGAGAAATAATCTAAGGTACGTTTTGAACTTTATTGATGATTTTTCCGGTTTAATTATAGCTTATTTTCTAAAAACAACAAATCCGACACTATCCTCACCACTAAGAAATATTTAGCTGATATTGTCCCGTACGGCTCAGTAAACTGTATTCGCTCAGACAATGGGACTGGATTTACCAGTAAAGGCTTGGAACTTCTATTAATTAACAACCGTATTAAACACGAGAAATCTGCGCCGTATTCCTCATTTCAAAATGGCACGACCGAAAAGGGCATGGCGAACCCTTTTTGAGATGGCATGATGTCTACTTATCGAATCGTAATTAGCGCATAGTTTATGGACATACGCTGTAATGGCAGCAGCATATATCAGAGATAAATCGTTCAATAGAAGATTAGGCAAAACACCGTATGAAGTGTTTTGCTGTGTAAGACCTACACTGAATCGAATGCATATATTTGGCTCAGATTGCTTTGCATTTATAGAAAATACCAGTAAACTAAATATTAAAGCAAAAAGGGTATTTTCGTAGGTTTTCTGGCTTGCCGATATATCACTTGTCTCAAATTATGACAACACTTTAAAAGATGTTAAAAATAAATTAAATTTCAAATTTAAAATGACCGATCTTGTCATAATTTCTCGGTATAAAATTTACCTGTGAAAATGAAACTATAACAATGAACCAATCACGGTACATTGAAAAAATTCTGCTCAAGTTCGGAATGCAAGATTGCAAACCGCATACAACCGTCACTAGCGAGACTAAAGAAGGCCGATGCACATGACAGCGTAACCTCACTTCCTGATTAACCTATAGGCATAGAGAACTTCCGGTATGCAACCACGTGATCACGCTAACAGGCAAAAAAATATGGCTACCGATAGTCCATGGCTACCAATAGCTGTTACCGATTGTCCATGTATATTCTAAAGAGAAAGAACAATTCTCCATTTGGATAATTATCATAATTGCACATCGGGAGAATTTAAATCAATAAAGTATAGTAAGTGAACAAGGTTTTGAACCTTTTTATTTTTATCGGAGAAAGTCGAATATTTCATTTCATTTATTTATTTTCTGCAAAACAAACAATTTTTATATAATATTTTCCAGTCCTTTCTTTTAATAATAACTTTTTCACTATTTCCGAATATAGTTAGTATTTTAGCACCGGGCGTAATTTATTTCTTTGAAATATATGTAAAATTTCAAGTTTTTATTATTTATAACATTTTAACTGTAAATACTTTACATGACGGGTTTGTTTTACTATACACATAGATTCGAAAAGTTGTCAAAAACAAATATATAACAAATAAAATATATCGATAGACATTGTATGATTTTCGAAACGTTTACACGTTTTAAAGTGAGTAAAACCACTAAAGACCTTTCCAGATAGGTAGAAAACTGACTTATATTGCCTTTGATAACATTTATTTTTTATATATTTGTTTTTTGATACATTTTTCGAATCTATGTGTACAGTAATACAAACCCAAAATTTAATTTAACTTGGAAATAATATTTAAAATACACGGGCGTTCACTGCACAAACACCATTATTATTATTATTATTATTATTATTATTATTATTATTATTATTATTATTATTATTATAATAATAATAATAATAATAATAATAATAATAATAATAATAATAATAATGGTGTAGATGACATCAACTGGCGCCACTCTAACTTGTTGTGAAGGGCCAGGGAGGATGGAAAGCCCGAAGTGGGAGAGTACTAACCAAATCTCCACTGGAAGTGTGCAGTTCAAATCTGGTACCTTGGGGAGACATTTTGCCACCCAAACTCCAGGAAACACAAATGGCCGATGCCAACGAGAAACAGTGACAAGGGCTGTTGCGATAGCATGCAATCATCTGCACAAGTGATCAAGAGGTTGAGAACACTGGAAATCTGGGGAGTCTTGTTGTCACTTGGTCTCCAGGGAACACCACTGGTTACTGCCGTACTAATGACGGCCTGTGAGACAACTAATACGCATTTTGATGAAAAAACATGGGGGAAAAAATGAACACAGAAGAACAAAAAAAAAAACTTTAAATATAATTTTCGTATTTAAAGTAATAGTTATTTAAATATTTAGTCATATAAGCTTGTGGGCAAAATCCAGTTTCGCAATAAGGAGCACTCTGGATAAGAACAAAAAAAATCTCAGTCATGAAAGATTTCTCCTCCCCCGACCGAGGACAGAAAAGGTAAAGTGTAGCATCAAAACAGCTCCTACACTGTTATCTTGTTCCGAAGGCCAAAAAATATTTGTGTTTGATGTTTCTTTAATTGTTTGTTCCCTAAATTCATAATTCAGTTTTATCAGTATTAAATTGTATATTGCTTTAAAATTACTTAATTTTACATAGATAATATTTATATTTCATATTGAATAAAGCTCAGTTTCAGTGTTCCTTTTTCTTTTTAAAAATGTTTTATTGCTATTTTTCAAATGGCTTTCATGTGAATGTTGTCATCTGACAAATTTTACCTACATTGCGTGCAGACATTTTTTTAGTTAGCAGGCCTTCTTCTTACTCTCGTTGGCCCTGGTACAACCCCCGCTAAGATGGATATAAATAAAAATATAGACCGAAACAATTTTTTTTTTTTTACATAGGCATCACCACTTATCAAGGCAAAGAGGCCACTCGACGATAAGGTTAAACAGTGTACAGTACAAATTAGACAATATAGTAATCGTTAATAATGGAAATTCGGTAAAAAATTTTTAACTTATATGGAACGGTTCATCAAAAACTCGTGTACGTTATACTTGAAGACAACCATATTGTAGTCAGTTGGAAAGAAGGAAAACGGAAGATAATTACACAGGTGTGCAGTTCTAAGAAAGAAGCTTATTTAATCGAATCTACGTTTAGGTTTAGACACAGATAAAGAGTGAGGGAAATTAGTGATAGTGTTTTCTGCTAGACGGGTGTTTCTTGTGAAAGTCTGGAGAAGGGGGAACATATATTGAAGCTCAGTCAAGCGCTTGCCATGAAAATAATGATAAAGCAGAGACAAACTCGCAACATCTCTTCTATGAGAAAGAGGTTACAGGGAAGAGAAGAGGAATTCCCTACGATGCTACGAAGTCTAATTTGAACTCTATCAAGGCAGGCAACAGTACTCCATCCTTGGACGTACTTGGCTGTTATATAGATAGAGAATTGCATCAGCAGTGAGATATCTGCTGAATCGGTAGAAGTATCCGACCATTTTTCCAGCGGCCTTGGCAACGAATTTAATGTATGTGTTCTATTTAAGATCATGAGTAAAGGTCAAGCCCAGAAGCTTGTCAAAACATGAGGTCTCCCCAAGACGAGAGCCATTCATACCAAATGATGCCAGATGGGGATCAGAGCGTTGATGATGTAAAGATAAAGCTTGATTTTAGATGCATTAAAAGTAACCAGACAACTCTTTCCCTATTGTACCACTTGTTCAAGATCAAAGGAGAGAGAATCACAGAGAACTTGGTCGTTTACGGTCTTAGATATGCTACCATAGATAGTAGTGTCATCAGCATAATTGTCTACGAATTATGTAAGGATGTGATTTGGAAGATCATTAATGAAGATCAGGAAGAGAGTTGGGCCTAGGATGGACCCCTGAGGGACTCCAGCATTAATACTTAAAGCTTCTGATTTCTGTCCATCAACCACTACTCTTATGAACCTATCAGAGAGAAATGATGTAATAATTGAAAAGACATTTCCAGCTATACCGTAGCTGGAGATCTTGTGAAGTAAACCTTTATTGCATACTCTATCAAAGGCCGTTGATATGTCAGCAGCAATTGTCCTAGAAATTAAAAACGTTTTTTTCTCTTTATTTAAAAAGAAAATACAGCTTTCTTATATATGGGTCGTAGAATTGCATTCATCTGCAAAAGATCTAGCTAATTTCCATATTCTTTTAAACAGTCATTGTAATTCTCTATTAGTTTTTTTTTTCGGTTTTCTTACGGGATGATCATCTCTAGTTAACTATTACGTGTAATTATATTCATGCATATATTCTACATACTTTATACTTGCGTAATATTTGAGTAAAAAGGTTATAGCAAACACACACCTTTATATATATATATATATATATATATATATATATATATATATATATGCGTATATATTTGTTTTAAAAAATTGCCTACAATACTCCTCCTAGAATTTTAGGTCTACAGACATGAGCGTTAATACGTAGGGTATTCGAACCCATGCGAAACTTTATATTTCGTTTTTAGTCAGGGAAAATCGGTGCAAAAGTGTGAAAATAAAAAACAATAATTGAACGACGGTATTAAATATATGCATACGTAACGTAATAGTTCATGTGTTAATTTTTAGCCCTGCAGCAAACTGATCATCATAGCTCAGGCATTAACGTTAAAGGAAAAATTAAATCGTGTAAATCGTAAGTTAAACGTCTTGGTTTCGATTTCTATGGTGGCGCACGAGTCATTTTTTATAACCTTTTTATCATTACTGTGTATTTGGTCCAATATGATAACAAAGACGAAATTTGCATTAATAAAAATATCATATTAAAGTGTATTTTATGACTGGGAAATGTTGGGATGCCTGCTAGCATTAATATTTGGGGAACTTTTTTAATCTCTCGAAATTTGTTGGGCAAACACTGTTTTTTTTTATAAGGACTGATTGCTCTGGACTATAGATTGTATAATGAGTTTTATAAACAAAGGATTAACAGAACCACACCTAAATTTTTGGTACATTTGGAAAATTTGGTGTTGCATGATATACCACGCCCTAATTGGAAACAATCGTTTTTTTTTTATCTGTGAAATGTGAAATAATTTATTTACTGTAAGTTTGTGTGAAAATTGAATATTTGGAGAATAAAAACACATTTTTTACAAAGGAGTCACACTTATAAAGGTCAGAAAGTCACTCGAGGATAAGGGTTAATTAGTGTACAGTAGTCAATGGCTAAGTGTTTTAGTAATCGTTAGTAGTGGACATTTGATAAATTGGATTACGTAAGGGGGTGGGTCATCAAGAACTTGTTTACGTTGGACTTAAAGACGACCATATTGTAGTCAGCTGAAAAGCAGGAAAACGAAAGAGGGTTCCACAGGCGTGCAGTTCTAAGCAAGAAGTGTTGCTCATAGAATCTATGTTTAGGTGTAGGCACAAATAAATTGGAGGGGGAATTATTGATAGTGGCTTCAACTAGACGAGCGTCTTTCGTGAAAGTCAGGCCAGGGGAGCTCAGGTGAGCACTTTCAATGAAATTAAAGATAATGCAGAGACAGGCCTGGGATATCTCTTCTGTGAAAAAGAGGTTGCAGGGAAAAGAAAACGGCATACCCCTCTAGGCTACCAAGTATATTTTGAACTGTGTCAAGGCAGGATAAACTGCTTTTAGCAGCTTCTGCCCAGATGTGGCAACAGTACCCCATCATTGAACGTGGCTATTATACAGGTAGAGAATTACATCAGCAGTGAGATATCTACTGGATTAGTAGTAGAAGAATCCCACCATTCTTTTCAGCGGGCTTGGCAACCGATTTGATGTACGTGTTCCATCTCAGATCAGGAGTAAAGGCCAGACTTAGAAGGTTGTCAAAACATGGAACCTCACCAAGTCTAAGTTTTAGTTTCCTCACCTTCAAGGCCAGAGGTTTTGAGGAAATATAAGATATTTTAAATTCATATGCAAAACTAGGAAAATAAATGACTATGATTGAAATATTTTATGGCTGTAAAATGTGCCAAAAAATGTCTCTGGCTGATTGATAATCCCCTTAATTGGCGACATTAATAAAGGGAGTTAATTCGGGCAATGATGATTCTGCACACATTCTATGTTTATATACTCTTGACTTTTGAATCATTCCTAAAATTTCTTAACGGCTAACATTCGTCACTCTGTATGTATGTATGTATGTATGTATGTATGTATGTATGTATGTATGAAAATATAATATAGGAATATAAGAAGGCTATAGCAATGCAGGATCATTGGTATTGCCTTCGTATACTCCTCCACATTTAGTTACCACATATGCTTCAAGCAAACTACCTTTTGCGCTAATATATACAGGATGTCCAAAAAGTCAGGGAGGGTTTTGAACTTAAATAGATTCTTTATTTGTTATGATATATTTTTGTAATGTTAACACAATCTGGCTAAGTTATTGAGACAATTTTTAAAAGTGCTAAATTAAATAAATCCTCTTTTGTAAAAATTAAATCATTCACGTTGAATCAGACTTATCTCCCTTATAACATGAATTATTTAATTAGATCACTGAAAAGAAAATGAAACTTACAATCGAATGCTTATATAAGATGTCCAAAAAGATTCTTTATTTTTTTTATATCTTTCTGTAATTTTTACACAATCTGAAACATTGGGAAATCGTAAAAATAATGCAAAGTTCAAACAATCAATGAAAAATATAGTCTCTCCAATTTTGTTCATATTCAGCTTCGAATATTTGTGCTCTCTCGAAAATATTATTCATGACAGATTACAGAATCTCTGATTTAACTCCCTTATTTCGTTCCTGATGTCTTTCTTCCATTCTTGCTGGGTTTAAAACGTCAAAAGTCACTGGTAGAATGGAAGGAAAACGTTAGGAACTAAATAAGGGAGTTAAATCGCAATTCAGATATTCTACAATCTGTCATTAATAATGTTTTGGAAAGAGATCAAATATGCGAAGTTGAAAATGGGCAACATTTAAAAGACATTATTTTTTATGAATTAAAATTGCTTGTATATTTTGCTTCTTTTTTTTTTTTTACTCTTCCAATGTCTTAGTGAGATTGTGTTAAAATTACATAAAAAATAAAGAATATATTTACGTTCAAAACAAACCAGTGACTTTTTGGACACCACGTATTCACTTTATATGAATCATAAATAAATTTCTTCATAATAAAAATATTTTTTTATATAAACTTCGAAAATTTTAATGCCTGTTTATTGGCCTCCAGAGCACATATAGTGTAATATAATAATTTTCAGAGTAACACATATGAAGTTTTCGTAGTTGGTCATTTATTACTTTTCAAAAGTTATCGCAACTCAAAAGTCTGCAAAATTATGTTATTGCTGCATATTTAGTTACGTACTTATCAGATGCCTACCTTAATAGAAACTTATAAAAACACATTATTTTGGACAAGTTGTCGGTAATTGTGTTTTCAATTTTTAATTTAAATATAAGTTTAAAATGCATTTAAATTCATTCGCTATCAAAAATTTAATGACGATATTATGAATACAATCAGAGGTTCTAAAGTATATGTATTAATATATGCTGTAATGTTCAGAACAGTCCCCGTACTTTATATGGCAATGTATTTTAAATTTAAAATCATATTTTAATTTGCGTCTTTTTATTTAAAATATGCTATTCTAGACTATGAACAATGTTCATGTCGAATGGTTAGCTATCTGTGCTTACACGTATTCGTCAGAACTCAGGTGCATTGTAGAACTGAACTGCAAGAATAATTTCGTTGTTTTATTAATATTTAGTTTAAGCATATGTGCGACTATTATCTTGCATTTTAGGTATATATATATATATATGGGTATATATACATATATATACATATATATATATATATATATATATATATATATATATATATATATATATATATATATACTAGCATTTCAGCCCGGATTTTCCCGAGTTTTTGGAGGTGTATGTTGGGCAAAAAAAAAAGTCAATTTTTTAACTTGGACCGCTTTTATGATCCTTTAACATTTATTGTTTTGGGCTCAACTCAAGTTATTAAGTTGGGTCCATGTCTAAGGAACCTGTATCTAAAATTCCAAGTGTTTAGACCCAAAATTGGCGGAGGACTTTGGTAGAGTTCTCAAAGGTCAAATCGTTGAACTTTGACCCCTTAACAGCCAAACTTCCGGCCGAAAACACATTTCAAAGATTTTGCCAACTATCAGTACTCTCTATATCAAATTTCGAGTATGTAGACTGAAAATTGACAGAGTTATTGCGTAGGAAAATGTACACAGACACACACACAGACACACACAGATACAGACACGTTTACTTTTATATAGATAATAGATATGCATGCATATATATATGTATATACCTGTATATGCATACATATATGTATATATATATATATGTATATACATGTATATGCATATATATACATATATATATATATATTTATATATATATAGAAAGAGAGAGATATGTTATTAAGATTATTCTCCGTTTGTAAACATTTATATACGTATTAAACATACACATTGGAACATCGAAATTTGTTTTTAAGAGCTTTGGTAGTGCACAAATATGAACTAAAATTATATATATATATATATATATATATATATATATATATATATACATATATATATATATATATATATATATGCGTGTGTCTGCGTGTGTCTGCGTGTGTGCGTGTATTTATATGCATATATATGCATATATCTATATCTACATTAAATATGTGTTTGCATATACGTGTACACACATACACGCACACACACATGCACACGCACGTATATATATATATATATATATATATATATATATATATATATATATATATATATATATATATATATATATATATATATATATATATATATATATATATTAAAGCAAACGCTATCGAATACAACTTTTGGATTTTCTTTTCTTCTTTTTTTTTTTTTTGATTTTTCGTATATTTTTTTATATCAAAGTTGAATAGTATACGAAATGTCTATAGCAATCACGAGCGCTATCGATTCGACAACGAATCATTTTCAGGTGGAACTGATGGGGTTATAGCAATACTAAAAGATAGAAAAGTAGAAAAGTAAAATTCTCAATAAATTGGTAGCGGGTTATAAAAATAAACGTTGATTAAAAGTCAGTTAAAAACTAAGTAGATTAAAAATCTGAGCTCTAAAATTTAAATGTCCGTTAGCCAGTATTAGCCAAGCAGAACAATTCCATGCTAAGCCGATCGTTTTAATGTGTCGGCAACGGTCTCGGGGGTGACGCTATTAATAGTAAGGAGCTGCGTTCTAATGTAAATTGCCCCAAGAATTTTGAACTATTTGCTATAAAATATTATGCTGAACAATTTTAGAATTATTTACATGGGTTTGTATGAGGTTAGAAGGTTGGTTGGTTGTTTTTGTTTTACGGCATATCAACCCTTTTCGGGTTATTTAATGCCGAATCCAAAGATTTTGAAGAAAAAATTTTAATAGAATATATTTGTTGTTTTCAAATCAGTTTCTATTTAACCTATAGTTGGGACCCTAATGGGTACTATCACTCCGGGTCAGAGTGGACCTGGAAGCAATGGTAATTAAAGGGTAGCTCCACACTCCCCAAAGCCCGCAAACTGAGACCTCACCACTGGATATAGTTTAAGGTCATATCCAGGACGAAGGTTAAAAGGAGACATCATGTTAATTTTGTAGATATTGATACATGGCACAGGTGTTGTTTAAATGCATATCCAGGCGGAATAGTGTTGTTGTTGTATATCCAATGTGTTAATTAGTCTTGTTATGGGAGTTACACTCTCTTAGAGGGCATTTAAACTTATATACAACATTGGTTGTCTCTAATGCTTTGATAGCCGAGGAGGAGTTGTTTTTAATACCAAGGTTTTGGAGCTTTAACCTGCTATAATATTAATCTCACCTGTTTCTTTAAATGTAATGTATGTATGTTTGTATGTCTACTTCAAACTTTCAACAGAGCCGACGGAGTTTCACAAGATCGGTAGTGTTTTGAAGCTTGATCCTTTGAACGACAAATATCGAAAAATTGTCTAAAAACATTAATCACTTTACCCTCAACTGGACACTTTTCTACAGGGAGGGGTTGCTTTTTTCGCCGATATTTTCAAAAGTAAACCTCTTTTTTTCGATTGACTCGCCTTAATTTAAACTTTCGCCTCTACCGGTTTGGCGATGGGCGCAACAGCAAAGACGTCATGCTTTTTTCCGCGTTATTTTTTCCTTCACAGACACGTTCGAGCTTGCCTGCCTACCATTTGTTTTTTTTTGTTTATTTTTTGCTCAACACACCTCCAAACACCCGGGAAAAGCCCCCCGACGAGTCCTATAATAAATAATAAACGTAATACTATTGTTGCTATCAGATTTTGTTCAATATCTACAAAGAAGGATTTGAAATTGCCTTTTCTTAAATGCTTACATTATTTGCATTTAATTCTGGTAAGATATAAAAATAGAATTAGCACTGATACCAATATTGATATTGATATCAATATTGGTATTGATATCAATATTGGTATTAATACCAATATTGATATTGATACCAATATTGGTATTGATATCAATATTGATTATTGATATCAATATTGGTTTCAATAATCAATGTTATTGTTAGGGTTTAGTAAGGTTTTTATGAGGTTGAATAGAATGTTTTTGCCTAATTGTTTATTTTGATTTCAAATGATGTAGTTCAAATAAGTTTCCCTCATAATACCTGCATTGCTTCCTTCAATAACTACAAGAAACCTTCACTACCACCAAAAGCAATGGCGAAGAACACATTACCCGAAAGTACTTCCTTTAAACTCCTCGGCCTAGCGTTTACAGTGAACATGAACTGGAATAGATACAGTGAGAGCATTGCCAAGGCTGCTGCGAAGAACGTGGGCTCTCTCTACCGAGCTAGAAAACTACGTACGCCTGAAAGTATCCGGTACCTTTATAAGTCTTGAAGATGATTCGTCCATGTATGGAGTACTGTTGTCACATTTAGGCTGGCGCATCTGCTACTTGTCTCTCACTCCTTGACTGGATTCAAAAGAGAGTCACTAACCTGATATGTTCTGAACTGTCATCTAGAATTCAGCCTCTGTCCCATCGAAGAAATGTTGCATCCCTCTGTTCTACAAGTACTTTAATGGTGAATGCTCTGACGAAATACAAGCACTTGTACTCCCTCGACGCACGTTGCTAAATCAACTCCGCAGAAGATGAAAGAATTGGGCTGCCTCATCCATCACACTCTCGAGACCTCTCCCCTACTGATTACCACTTTTTCAAGAATTTCGACACTTTTCTGCGTGAGAAATGCTTCAAAACCCAAGTAATATCAAAAACGCAGTAAGCGATTTAATCACTACCGGAATGCAAGCTTTTTACGTTATTGGTATAAATGCACTTAATTTGCGTTGGCAAAACTCTGTTTATTCTCATAATGCTTGTTTCGATCAATAAATTTTTGTTTTAGTCGAGCTATGTACATCTGAATTTTAAAGTTAAAAATCGTGAAAACTTTATTTTCAACCTGATAGTATTGGGTTCATTTGTTCAGCAACGATGTAGTTGAGAAAATGATTATTACTGAGTACTTTTTTCCCAGTTTTTTTTCCATGTTTTTTTTCAGTAAGTATTTGTTTCAGTAAGTAACGTTGTTTTGCAGTAAGTAATGTTTTTTCAGTAAGTATTTGTTTCAGTAATTTCTTTCAATAAGTAGTGTTTTAGTAAGTAATTTATTTAAGTAAGTAATTTTTTCAGTAAGTAATGTTTTTTTCAGTAAGTAATTTTTTAGTAAGTATTTTTTAGTAAGTAATTTTTTAGTAAGTATTTTTAGTAAGTAATTTTTTAGTAAGTATTTTTTTAGTAAGTAATTTTTTCAGTAAGTATTTTTTCAGTAAGTATTTTTTAGCAAGTATTTTTTTCAGTAAGTAATTTTTTTAGTAAGTATTTTTTTTCAGTAAGTATTTTTAGTAAGTATTTTTAATAAGTAATTTTTTCAGTAAGTATTTTTTTCAGTAAGTATTTTTTTTTCAGTAAATAATGTTTTTTCAGTAAGTATTTTTCTTCAGTAATTTCTTTCAGTAAGTAGTGTTTTTAGTAAGTAATTTATTTAAGTAATTTTTTCAGTAAGTAATGTTTCTTTCAGTAAGTATTTTTTTAGTAAGTATTTTTTTAGTAATTTTTTCAGTAAGTATTTTTTTCAGTAAGTATTTTAGTAAGTATTTTTTTAGTAAGTATTTTTTAGTAAGTAATTTTTTCAGTAAGTATTTTTCAGTAAGTATTTTTTCAGTAAGTATTTTTTTTCAGTAAGTAATTTTTTTAGTAAGTATTTTTTTCAATAAGTAATTTTTTAGTAAGTATTTTTTAGTATGTCATTTTTAGTATTTTTTCAGTAAGTATTTTTTTTCAGTAAGTAATTTTTTAGTAAGTATTTTTTAGTAAGTAATTTTTAGTAAGTATTTTTTTAGTAAGTAATTTTTTCAGTAAGTATTTTTTTCAGTAAGTAATGTTTTTTTCAGTAAGTGATTTTATTTCTGTAAGTTTTTTCTTACAGTAAGTAATTTTTTTCAGTAAGTAATTTTTTTTCAGTAAGTAATGTTTTTTATTGATTAGATCAGTTTTGCACGATTTAATAACTGTTTTAATCCTGCAGCCTTATAGACACCCATTCTTAAAATTCAGGAGGTTGTGATTTACACTGGTTGTTCTTTTTGCAAACGTGCGTATAAAACATATTATTAGAAGTGTTCGTAAGAAATTGGATTTTTCTGTTATTATTCAGTTCTACTGTAAACTTAAGAATAAAGTTGTTTTTTTAAACTAAGGTCTTGTAGTTTGTATATCTGTTCATTATTTTCCTCTCAAATAAGGATTTCATCGACATATTATACATATTATAGGGGATTTTATATTATTTTAAAGTTTTTTGTTCTCTAGATCTCTCAAATATAATTTACTTAGGGTAGGCGCAAAACTGATCTCATTTCTACTTCGTCGATTTAGGCTTATATGTTACTTTTGCGGTCATAAAAGTACTCGTGTACTGCAGATTGATAAAAATATTTGAATGCTTTTTAATTAATTTAGAGTGGAGAGTGGTAATTGTACATACTATGAATAATTATATCAATTATTTAAACTATAGGTTTATCAGCATATATGTATATGGAAATACATATTGCAATTAAACTGAGCAGTATCCCCTACGTAACATGCTAGTTGGGAATCGTCTAATTTTATAGCCTGACGATTCCATACAGTATGAAACATGAAAGATTATGTGTAGTTTAATTGACATATTTTTGTAATTACTACTTAGCTCTTTTCTCGTCTTGCAGGAAATACAAATAATCCTATTATATCCTCTGACAACATATATATATATATATATATATAACATATATAATATAGAGGTAAATATATGTATATATATAATATAAATATATAATATATTCATATAATATATATAATGTATATGTAATATATATATATAATATAATGTACATATATATATATATACAATTATTTATTTACTATAATAATAATTAAATATCTACAGAGACTAGTGTTTCATCCTTTCAGAAATCTTCAGTGCAGGGTGTCACGATTAACACCAGTCGAACAATTCGAACTCGGCAACACGAGACATCTCTGGCTCGATTAGCAAATACCTTATTCATTCGGCTACCATTAACCGCGTGAAATAACATTGAATTTAAACATTTTAATATTTAAATGTTCTTTACGTAAGTCAGACAGTGATCTAATCGTTATACGATGATCTATGCATAAGAGCTAAATTGAATTCGAACACGGCAGTTTTGAATGTCTGGTTAAGTGGCAGTTTTAGTCATTTAAAACTGCTTTAAAGCTTTACCGCTTACTCATTTTTCGACCAAATTTCAAACATTTATTACAGTTTATAGATAACCTTCTCAGCTATATCGTGAAAAACATTTTCCATTTTCGTTCAGTAAAACAAAAGTTATAATGAATTTTCTGGTCTTCAAAATCGTAAAAATATGCAAGAAGGTGAGTGACGCGTTTTTTGACTACTGCGACTACTGTTGCGACTTAATCACTCCATCTACTAAAGAGAAGTAACAAGTGAAGCAGAAAGAAAGGGAAATAACTGACGAGTGATTTACATTGTTATTATATACGTGTTATGGCGGCAAAAAATAAGACTAAAATCAAACATAAAACAAGTGAACTTACTGGACGCCTGGAAAAATCATGGATTACAATAGAAAATAAGAGCATGTAAAGTTATATGTCAAGCGTAAACATGGAAAAGTAAAGGATTAGTTGCTAAAACTGCAAAAGAAAATGACAAGATATTCTAGTAAAGAATATAATAATTTTATAACTTTAAATTCTGCAGCGTTAAGATTTTTTTTTAATTCACTTTATAACATTATATAATCAATTCTTAATGCTGCAATATTTTAAGTTTATGATATAAATATATTACAATGTCTGCATGAATATAAAGAATTTCTCACTGAAACAAAATTCAATTTATAACATTGCATAGTTAATTCTTAATGCTGCAATATTATAAATTTCTGATGCAAATGTACTACAGACAATGTCTGTATGAATATAAAAAACTGCTCTCTGAAACAAAAATGCTTTAATAAGATAAAATGGTGCTTCAGTTTACAGATTTGAACGTTTAAATAGCAACTTTTATTTAAACAAACGGCAATTTATTTTTTAATCCTTTCAAAACAGTAAAAAAAAAACCCGTAATATTTGTTGGGCGAGTCTAAGAACGAATTCCGGCTGTTTTGTTCTGATGACATTGTGGCTTTAATAGCGGCCTCCAAACAGCTGCCATAACAGACGCCCAATTGTAAATGATATGCCTTAAATGGCCTTGTAATGACGTAGGAAAGAATGAAAGCTTTTCCCATACAAGTGCCACCACCAGACTCAATGTTTACGTCGATTTAGCTTTTTTTAGAATCACGTAGGTATAATGTATGTAGTTTATTCCATGTCGAAAAACAGCCTTCATTGCTAAATGTAATTGATGGATTGATATGGATTTCGAGGGTATTCATGTGAATTACGAAAAAAAAAGCGGAGTAAAAATGGAAAGACTGAAATGAGAAAAAAGGCTCCAATATGAATAATTGCTTTAAGAGATATTTATTAATCATGCGTTTGAAGAAGGATTTTATCGATTGACTACGAAAACTTGAAACAGGAGAGAAAAATCAGATATAAACACAATGCAGGAACGTTTATATATCAAACAATAGAGGTAAATAAGGTTTCCCTTTGAATTTTGAATTGAGAAGCAAACGTATTATATAAATGTTGGATTAATTTTAATTTCTAAGCCTCATGAATATCAGTGATATTTTATCTATCATGAAAATATATGTCCTTGAGATGGGAAAAATCTACTATCTATAAATAAAGTGTTTCTGAGGAACTATAGAATGTTTCTGAGGATCGGAAATATAAACATATATATATATATATATATATATATATATATATATAATGTTTATATCATCGTATAACGATTA